>NC_057714.1:115372563-115406719 GCF_004010195.1 Chiloscyllium plagiosum | reverse complement strand
AAGTGTATAAGTCCTGCTAAGATTTGCTTTCCCAAAATGCTGCACCTCGCATTTATCTGAATTAAACTCCATTTGCCACTTCTCAGCCCATTGGCCCATCTGGTCCAGATCCTGCTGTAACCTGAGGTAACCTTCTTCGCTGTCCACTACACCTCCAATTTTGGTGTCATCTGCAAACTTACTAACTGTACCTCTTATGCTCGCATCCAAATCATTTATGTAAATGACAAAAAGTAGAGGACTCAGCACCGATCCTTGTGGCACTCCATTGGTCACAGGCCTCCAGTCTTAAAAACAACCCTCCACCACCACCTTTGAGCCAGTTCTGTATCCAAATGGCTAGTTCTCCCTGTATTCCATGAGATCTAACCTTGCTAACCAGTCTCCCATGGGGAACCTTGTTGAATGCCTTACTGAATCCATATAGATCACATCTACTGCTCTGCCCTCAATCTTCTTCAAAAAACTCAATCAATTTGTGAGACATGATTTCCCATGCACAAAGCCATGTTGACTGTCCCGAGACAGAGATGAATAGATTTCTGATTACCAGTGGGGCATACATTTATGGGAGTGGGAAGGTAAAAGGCACTGAAGTCTTAGATCGTATTGAATGGCATAATATGTTTGACAGGCTGAATTGTCTACTCTTGTTCCTATGTTCACACTCGAATGGTTCTGCTTATGAGTTACTGTTGTAAGACAGTAACTAATCTGGGTCAAAGTCCTGGAGTGCACTTCTTAACAGCTGCGTACATCCAGGCCGCATGAATGGCAGTTGAAGGAGGCTCATCACCATTTTTTTTGGATTTTGGATTAATGTACTTAATGAGAAGTTAGATTAATAAATGAGTTTGAAAAGAACAGAAGGAAAGTAAACATGGTTAGATGATGTGGAGGTGCCGGTGTTGGACTGGGGTGTACAAAGTTAAAATTCGCACAACACCAGGTTATAGTCCAACAGGTTTAATTGGAAGCACTAGGTTTCAGAGCGCTGCTCCTTCAGCAAGTGGTTGAAGGAGCAGTGCTCTAAAAGCTAGTGCTTCCAAATAACCTGGTGTTGTGTGATTTTTAACATGGTTAGATGATGTAGTATATGATGTTTGTGTGGAGCACAAAGACACTGGCATTGACCAAATGGACGAATGACCTGTTCTGTATTCAAATTTGATATAATTTTCATCCAGTAGACCACACCTCTGACATGGATGACAGCACTTTGTACTCCAAATTTCTAGCATGGATCTTGAACCATGATTGTTTAATTCAGAGGTGAGCATGATACCACCAAACCACAACTGCCATCCAATAGTCTATCACAAAACATACGTAATTAATTATCATTTCAGCACCAATTGTCTCAATTGCCTTTTATGAACGTGAGAATTAAGTGTACTTTGAAACACAAAACTTGTATTTTAAACCTTTTCTGTAGAAAAATGCCTAAAGGCTCTGAAACTTGAGACGGTATAATATGGTGTTATTATTTTCACATTTTGTTATTCTGATTTGATGGTATTTAATTGTATGAGCATCAGAAAATGCTTGTTGGGTTACAATTGTCATGGTTGAGCTCAATGTTGATGATTCCACATATGAAACATCCTTGTTTAAGTAGTCATCAAATCCAAAGGCAGTGCTTTGCAAATATTTGTTTTGCAACTAAATTCAAAGATATTCCACAGAAGATGTAGAAACTGTTTAGTGAGTAGATTTGCCTAACCTTTGAGTATGAAGGTGGTACATGTTCTAATGGTTCAAATTAAAGGTGTAACTATGTTAATCTGTAAGAAACAGCACTATCGTGGAGCTGCCATCTTTTTGTAAAGCTAGTTACACTTCCTGTAAATCCTATATAATATGATATCTCTAGTCCTCTTAGAGACTCTTAATTAATTATCCATCTAACTGGGGTTCAAGGATTTTCCATTTTGTTGCCTAAGTGTGGGGCAACAAATGTTTCATCCCATTGTGAAAGCTCACTGAACTCAGCTCCAATCAGCTTGAGTTCCCCAGTGAATCACACAGCTGAACGTTAAAGTCTCACTTCACTAAAGGCTGCTGGCCAATCAGAAGTGAATGGCTTCTCAGTCCGAGATTGTCACTAGAGGCCTAGTTTTTAGGGGATCCAAAAGGAGAGAGATCATTTGTTTGCTTCTGGGTCTCATGGGGTTAAGGTTGTAAGAAGGGGATTTAGTGGGTGGGGTTGGAGGCAAGAGCATCCCCCTTATCCATAGATTGGGGTAAAATGGAGGCCTGAAAAATCCCTCCCAGCCAAATAACTCAAAGTGGTTACCCTGTCAGGCAGTTTTCTGACCTGCCAGGAAGCCAGTTAATTGGGCTGATGTCATGTTGAGGCCCATAAGTAGCCATTAACTGACCGCTTCAAGGTGTTAATTTATGGAGAGTTGAGAATGGACATTTCTAAATTGCTGAAGAGGTGAAAATGGTGGGAGGGTGCAAGCATCTCTCCAAGGCTAATTGTTTGCCCTTTTAAGTGCAGGAAGGGTAATTTGCATCCTATGTGTAAAGAGCTATCAGAAGAAAATAAAAGAGGGAAAGCCCTTGGAAGCAGGTGACAAACAGCTTGGCATAGAATGAGAAGGGTTACTCTAGAGAAAGTGGAAGGATATAATCAGTCATAGAGATGTACGAGCATAGAAACAGACACTTTGGTCCAACTTGTCCAGGTAGAACAGATATTCCAAATTAATCTAGTCCCATTAATTTAGCCATCCAGATGACTTCTAAAATGTTGTCATTGTATCACCCTCCACACTTCCTCTGGCAGCTCATTCCATACACGCACCACCTTCTGCAAGAAAAAAAAAATACCGCTCAAGTCGCTTTTACATCTTTCCTCTCTCACCTCTCTCTAGTTTGGAGTCCCCAAGAGAAAAGATCTTGACTATTCACCCTATCCATGCCTCTCATGACTTTATAAACTTCTATAGAGGTCCCATAAAAAAAGTTATATTTAAACAAGATCGGCCTCTCTAAGGGGAAAGATCCAAATACCAACCTGCCTTCTCTGATCTAGAAAAGAATTTTTGGTGTAGACATGGATGAGTGGTCCAGCTAAAGTTCTGTACTTACAGGTAAAAAAGTGAGGACTGCAGATGCTGGAAACCAGAGTTTAGATCAGAGCGGTGCTGGAAAAGCACAGCAGGTCAGGCAGCATCTGAGGAGCAGGAAAATTGACATTTCGGGCAAAAGTCCCTTCATCAGGAATAGAGGCAGGAAGCCTTCAGAGTGGAAAGATTGCCCTGGGGTTGAAGTGTTCCGAGGCAGAAGATGAGGCGTTCTTCCTCCAGGTGTCTGGTGGTGAGGGAGCGGTGGTGGAGGAGGCCCAGGACCTGCATGTCCTTGGCAGAGTGGGAGGGGGAGTTGAAATGTTGGGCCTTGGGGCAATGGGGTTGATTAGTGTGGGTGTCCCGGAGATGTTCCTCCTTGCAGAGCGCTTCAGGTGCTGGCAAAAATGGACCAAAGGGCCTGTTTCCACACTAGGGAATCTAATCTAAAAATAATGAAGGCATTCACATGTTTTGTTATCTTTTACCAAATGACCTCAATATACATCTAACGTATTTTGCAGAAAAGCAGATACAACCCATGATGAATAATTAAACCATCCTATAAGACAGCAGCCAAACATAACCCAAAAAATTCCTTTGTGGAAATTTTTAAAAAAAAATTAAAGCTGCATTTTAGTTGCACATTTGTTAATTCCAATTTCTTTGGAGTAGGACTGTGAATAAATCACTTCCAAATCTCAGAAATCTTCAACATATTTCTTCATCGCAGACAATAAAAAATAGCTTTTCAGATGTCTTCAGCAATTGATGTGATTGATAGAATGGCACTGCACAAATGAAGGACAGGCGGCTTATTTTGCCTGTGCCAGCTTTTTCAAAGAGCTCTCCAATTACTCTCACTCTGCTTTTGCCTCCAAATTTTACCTCTTCAAGCATTTAAATTTTCTGCTCAAGTTATTACCAAGTCTACTTTTGAAATATTGATTCATCTGTGAAATGCCGTGAATTGACAGATTGTTGAAAAAACCTTAAAATATTTATGACAGGAAATTTCATTTAGTTCGACTTGAACTCTCATCCCAGAGTTGAAAAGAATATTGGGTTAACTGACAGCACCACCCAGCCCCGAAGCAGTATTAATATAAACAATTAGGAATAAAACTCGAGACTTGCTGAAGGTGAAGTGAGTCTGAGCTTATCATGTTCTGACAAAATAGTCATGAGAAAAAGACTGATAATCTGTGTTATATTTAATTAAGGGGAAGGTGTATGGCATCCTATAATAAGTACTTGATTGGTTAAACAAGATCAGTTGATCCCTGTTTCTCATGAATATTTTATAGTATGAGTCATGGCAAAATAAGCAAAGTAGCCTGAATCTTGCAGCAGCCATTGTGCACCCATTGTTACACACAGAATATCACACCCTCCTTTGCCTTGTCTTTTTCCCTTGATTTAGAAGGGCGGGGCCAGTTTTGTTTCCCAATCCTAACTGCCCTTGAACTGAGTGGTTTGCTACAGGCCATTTCAGAGGGCACTTAAGAGACAACCACATTGCTGTGGGCCTGGAGTCACATGCTGGCCAGACCAGACCAGACTTTCTTCCCACAGGGCATTAAATGTTGGTCATCTTCTTTTCTTTCTTTTCACTGTCTGTTCGTTCACTCCTGTTCTTCAGATATTACACTTAGGAACTTTCGACAGGAGTAGATCTTGCTGCCCCTTAAGCCAGTTCCTCAATTCAATGCAATTGGATGATCCCTCAAATTTATTCATCCACCTTGGTTCCTTAATATTAACACCTAAAAATCCAACTAAGTAAGCTGTGAGGAAAACATGAGAAATCTGTAAAGGGATCTCAGTAGGTTAAGTGAGTGGACAAAACGTTACAGACGGAGTACAATGTGGGAAAATGTGAACTTGTCCACTTTGGATAAGCAGTGGAGTATTTAAGTGCAGAGATATTGCAGAACTGAGGCAGAAAGGGATCTGGGTTCCCTGGTACATGAATAATAAAATTTTAATATGCAGGTACAGCAAGTGATAATGAAAGCAAATGTAATGTTGATGTTAATTGCACGGTGAACAGAATGCTAGAGTTAGGAAGTTTTACTGCAATCATACGGGGCCTTGGTGAGGTTACACCTGGAGTGGTGTATAATTTTGTCTCATTTGAAAAATTATATAATTGCATTAAATTAGTTCTTAAAGAGGTTCATTTAAGTACAGGTATTTGTGGCTTATTTTCTGAAGAAATGTCGAGCAGATTTGGTCTTCATCCATTCGGGTTTAAATGAATGATGGGCGATCTTATTAAAAGATACAAGATCATAGAGCATAAGTTTAAGGTTAGGAACAAATGGCTTAGAGTAGATTGGAGAAAGCCTTTTTTCACTTAGAGGTTGAATGAGGTTCTTTAAATATATTAAAGGAAAAAGGTTAACTAGAGAGAACAGGACCCCTCAAGGACCAACACGGACATGTACGTGTAGAACCACAGGAGATGGGTGAAGTCTTCAATGAATATTTCTCCTCTGTGTTTACTGTGGAAAAAGACAATGAAGACTTGGGAACTTGGGGAAGTTAGTTAGTCTTGGGGAAATCCATATCAAAGTGTAGAAGGTATTGAATGTATTTGAATGTATGAAAGTGGATAAATCTCCTGGTCCTGATGAGATATATCAAAGAATGCTGCAAGAGGCTAGAGAAAAAGTTGCAAGGTCCCTGGCTGATATTTGTGCTCATCGTTAACCACAGGTGAGGTCCCAGAAGACTGGAGGGCAGTAAATGTTGTGTCCCTATTCATGAAAGGCTACAAAGAAAAGACTGGGAACTACAGACCAGTAAGCCTAACATCTGTTGTAGGTCTTAGTGAGTTTTGAGAAGATTTGTAGCTCAGGTTGAGGTTTTGGATGTAGGTTTGCTTGCTGAGCTGAAAGGTTCATTTCCAGACGTTTCATTACCTTACTAGGTAACATCTTCAGTGGACCTCATGCGAAGCAATGCTAAAACTTCCTGTGTTCTATTTATATGTTTGGGTTTCTTTGGGTTGGTGATGTTAGTTCCTGTGGTGAAGTCACTTCCTGTTACTTTTCTCAGGGGGTGGTAGATGGGGTCTAACTCGATGTGTTTGTTGATAGAGTTCCAGTTGGAATACCATGCTTCTAGGAATTCTCGTGCATGTCTTTGTTTGGCTTGTCCTAGGATGGATGTATTGTCCCAGTCGAAGTGGTGTCCTTCCTCATCCGTATGTAAGGATGCAAGTGAGAGAGGGTCATGTCTTTTTGTGGCTAGTTGGTGTTCATGTATCCGGTGGCCAGTTTTCTGCCTGTTTGTCCAATGTATTGTTTGTTACAGTCCTTGCACGGTATTTTGTAAATAACGTTAGTTTTGTTTATTGTCTGTATAGGGTCTTTCAAGTTCATTAGCTGCTGTTTTAGTGTGTTGGTGGGCTACTGTGATGCCAAAGGGTCTGAGTAGTCTGGCAGTCATTTCCAAGATGTCTTTGATGTAGGGGAGAGTGGCTAGGGTTTCTGGACGTGTTTTGTCTGCATGTTTGGGTTTGTTGCTAAGAGATTGGCAGACTGTGCTCATTGGGTACCCATTCTTTTTGAACAAAAGACATAGGTGATTTTCCTCTGCTCTGCGTAGTTCCTTTGTGGTGCAGTGTGTGTTGGCTCGTTGAAATAATGTTCTGATGCAACTTGTGTGTGTTCAAAAAGAATGGGTACCCAATGAACACAGTCCACCGATTTCTCAGCAACAGGGGGGTGGTGGGGGGAGAGCAGACTGTAGTTTCAACTCGCTTTCCAAACAGATCAACCATGATCTTATTGAATGACACAGCAAGCTTGGAGGGCTGAAAGATCTGTACCCTCTCTGAAGATCAGTTCTTAAAATGTTTGCTTCTGGCATTTGCGGGGTAAAACGTCTTCTCATTTCAGCCTCAGCTGTGTTGATTTTACTCATCCCCATTTCACTAAGATGAGGTCAAAATTAAAGATAACATTTAGGCATAGACTGAAGAAAAGCTTCACCGTCTGAAAGGTGTCTTTTGGAAGAGAACCCCATTCTCAATTGGATGCAAAAACACAATGGCACAATTCTAAAGATGAGTAGGGTACACCCAGCATTCTGGCCAGCTTCCTGACCAACAGACAGCAGTTAATAAGAATAGGTGACAAAACCCCCTCCACGACTATCCTTAACACTGGTGCCTTATAAGGCTGCATACTCACTCCTCTCTTATGCTTCTTATATACTCACGACTGTGTGGCCAAATTCCACACCAACCCCATTTACACCCAAGTTTGCTGATGACAATACTGTTGCAGGTAGGATCTCAAACAACAACGAGATGGAGTATGATAAAGGAGATAGAATGTCAAGAGGGAGATGGCACGGGACATGATGACACTAGGCACATGGACACATAAGATGGCCACTGAGCCATCAGTTGGTCAACTTGACACATAAGATGGCCACCAGATCACAAGATGGAAACAGCAGAGCAGATACAGACACTGCCTGAGGCCACCAGAAAGCCAGCACAGCACCTCTTATAGAAATGGTAACAACTTGACACAGACTCAATACGAAATGTTAGCGGCCAGGGCTGCAGTAATCGTCCTTCTCAGGAAGAGCAATTAGTGCCCATTACTACAGCAATGGAATTCCATGCAGACATTGAAACTGACAGTGTCTACCCTGAAACTGACAACTATCAATGATTCTGTAAAGATTACTATAAACAAGCCATGTATAAAGACAATAATCTCATCACTGACCTATGTAATCACAAGATGTATAAAGATTTCTCGACATGTAATCCGGGTGGAGAGAAGACTCGCAGCTGACATGTACTGTTCTTATCTCTCTCCCCAGAGCTCTGGTATTTCCTTGTGCAATAAACTCTGTCATTGAACCCCACTCTGACTCCGAAACTGGTGATTTTCCCCACCACAAATGCTTGGTGTCGTGGTGCAAAGATAACAATCTCTCCATTGATGTCAGCAACACAAGGGACTTTGGGAAGCAGAGTGGAGGACATACCTCTGTCTGCATCAATGGTGCTGATGTGGAGATGGTTGAGAGAATTAGGTTCCAGGGAGTGATGATCACCAAGAATCTCTCTCGTCTACCCACGTTGACACTATGGTCAAGAAAGCACTACTTCCTCAAGAGGCTAAGGAAATTTGGCGTGTCCATAAAGACACTTACCAATTTTTACAGACGCACCATAGAAAGTACCCTATCTAGATGCACCACAATGTGGTATGGCAACTGATCTTCTAAAGACCAAAAGAAACTAGGATAGATATCTAACAGCAAAGACTCAGAATACAGAAAGAAGATAAGAGGGCTTGGTGACATGGTGCGGTGAGAGCAGCCTGTCAACACTGGCAAAGCTAAATAACTGATCATGGATTTCAGAAAGAAAGGCCTCCGTCTACATCAACGAAGCAGAGGTTGAGAGGGTACAGTGCGATAAAATTCCTAGGAGTGATGATAATCGATAATCTGTCCTGGACCTCCCATTTGGATGCGACAGTCAAAAGAGCACAACAATGCCTTTTCTTCCTCAGGCTGCTCAGAAAATTTGGCACGCCCATAAGGACCCTCACCAACCGTTAAAGATGCATCACTGAAAGCATACTGTATGGCAACCGCTCTGCCCAGGACTGTAAGAAACTACAAAAAAGATTTGAGCATAGCCCAGACCATCATGGAAGCCAACCTTTCATTCATAGACTCCATTTACATGACCCTGAGTAATAATCAACATGTTGATAGAGGGGTGTTGAAGGAAAACTGTTTGCCCAGAGCCTGGCAGGGGTTTACTAGGATAGGTAGCATAGACAGATACTCTCATAGCATTGAAAAACACCGCTAGAGATGTCATTACCCTATAGGGCCACAAACCAAGAGCTGGGAAGTGAGTTTCAATTGCTCTCCTTGAGGGTGGAGGGCTTATTGGACTGGAGACCTGTGACCAGCGGTATGCTGCAGGGGCATGGATAGGGTGCATAGCCAAGATCTTTTACCCAGAGTTGGGGGGGTCCAAAACTAGAGGGGCATAGGTTTAAGGTGAGAGGGGAAAGATTTAAAATGGACCTAAGGGGCAGAGGGTGGTGCGTGTATGGAATGAGCTGCCAGGGGAAGTGGTGGAGGTTGGTACAATTACAACATTTAAAAAACATCCGGATGGGTGTATGAATACATGGTTGGTGTATTGTCTCCCAGGTGCCAGGGTTTGGATGGTGTTTTTGGGATCCTTGAGGGGGTGGGGGAACAGCCCCAAGTCGTGGTCCATATAGGCTCCAATGATACAGGTAGGAAGAGGGATGGAGATCTAAGGCAGAAATTCAGGGAGCTAGGGTGGAAGCTTAGAGCTAGAACAAACAGTTGTTGTCTCTGGTTTGTTGCCTGTGCCACATGCTAGCAAGACAAGGAATAGAGAGAAGAGTTAAACACGTGGCTACAAGGATGGATGGAAGGTTTTGGATTCCTGGATAATTCGGGCTCTTTCTGGGGTATGTGGGACTTCTACAAACAGGATGGTCGTCACCTGAACCAGAGGGGTACCAATATCCTGGGGGGAGGGGGGTGGAATTTGCTAATGCTCTTCAGGTGGGTTTAAACTAATTCAGCAGAGGGATGGGAACCGAAATTGTATTTAGAGTATACAGGGAGTTGAGAGTAGTGAAGACTGAAGATTACAAGGTGGCACTGGCAAGCAAGAAGTTGGTTTCAAGTGTCTACTTCAACGCCAGCAGCATCTGGAATAAAGTGGGTGGACGTGCAACATGGGTTGGTACCTGGGATTTTGATGTTGTGGCCATTTCAGAGAGAAGGGACAGGAATGGTTATTGCAGGTTCTGGGATGCAGATGTTTCAGTAAGAACAGAAAAAATGGTAAAAGGGGGGTGGTGTGGCTCTGTTAGTCAAGGACAGTATTATGGTTGCAGAAAGGACATCTGAGGACTCATCGACTGAGATAGTATAGGCTGAGATTAGAAACAGGAAAGGAGTGGTCACCATGTTGGGAGTTTTCTATAGGCCTCCAAATAGTTCCAGAGATGTAGGGGAGAGGGTAGTAAAGATGATCCTCGATAGGAGAGAGAGTGACAGGTAGTTGTTATTAACTTTCCAAATATTGACTGGAAATACCATAATCCAAATACTTTAGATGGGTCAGTTTTGGTCCAATGTGTGCAGGAGGATTTTCTGACACAGTACGTAGACAAGCCACGGGACGAGGCCACATTAGATTTGGTACTGCGTAATGAACCTGGCCCGGTGTTAGATTTGGAGTCAGGTGAGCACTTTGGTGATAATGACCACAATTCATTTATGTTTACTTTATTGATGGAAAAGGATAGGTATATACTGCAGGGCAAGAGTTATAGCTGGGGGAAATGCAATTACGATGAGATTAGGCTATATTTAGGATGCATAGGATGGGGAAGGAAGCTGCAGGGGACGGCACAATTGAAATGTGCAGCTTATTCAAGGACCAGCTAATCCGGTCAGGCAGAGAGGAAGTTGTTGATCGCAGGTGCTGTGGTTTACGAAGGTAGTTTAATCTCTTGTTAGGACGTTTGCGAGTTCCAAGTTAGCTCTCCCATTAGGTCTTTCCTGGCTAAGAAGAGCCAGGAGTGGACATGAGAAGTCGTTGGCAGATAGGATTAAGGAAAACCCTAAGGCTTTCTATAGCTCTGTCAGGAATAGAAGAATGACTAGAGTAAGATTAGGTAAAAACTCCTTCACCACCTGGAGGAAGAACGCTTCATCTTCCGCCTCGGAACACTTCAACCCCATGGTATCAATGTGGATTTCACCAGTTTCGTTATTTCCCCTTCCTCCACCTCACGCCAGCTCCAACATTCTAGCTCAGCACCGCCCTAATGACCTGTCCTACCTGCCCATCTTCCTTTCCACCTATCCACTCCACCCTCCTCTCTGACCTATCACCTTCATCCCCACCCCCATTCACCCACTGTATTCTATGCGACTTTCTCTCCACCCCCACCTCATTTATCATTCCACTCTGCAGGCACCCTACCTCTATTCCTGGTGAAGCGCTTTTGCCCGAAATGTCGATATTCCTGCTCTTCGGATGCTGCCTGACCTGCTGTGCTTTTCCAGCACCACTCTAATCTAGAGTAAGATTAGGCCAATCAAGCATAGTAGTGGGAAGTTGTGCATGGCGTCAGAGGAGCTAGGGGAAACACCAAATGAATACTTTGTCAGTATTCACTCTAGAAAAAGACAATGTGATCAAGGAGAATACGGAGATACAGGCTACTAGGCTAGATGGGATTGAGGTGCATAAGCAGGAGGGGTTAGCAATTATGGGAAGTGTAAAAATAGTTAAGTCCCCTGGGCTGGATGGGATTTATCCTAGGATTCTCTGGGAAGCCAGGGAGGAGATTGCTGTGCCTTTGGCTTTGATCTTTATATCAAAATTGTCTACAGGAATAGTGCCAGAAGACTGGAGGATAGCAACTGTTGTCCACTTGTTCAAGGAGTAGAGACAACCCTGGCAATTTAGACCAGTGAGCCTTACTTCAGTTGTGGGTAAAGTGTTGGAAAGAATTTTAAGAGATAGGATTTATCATCTAGAAAGGAACAAGTTGGTTAGGGATAGTCAACATGATCTTGTTAAGGGTAGGTCATGCCTTGCAAACTTTAGAGTTCTTTGAGAAGGTGACCAAACAGGTGGATGAGGGTCAAGCCGCTGATGTGGTGTATATGGATTTCAGTAAAGCATTTGATCAAGTTCCTCGTGGTAGGGTATTGCAGAAAATAGAGGCATGGGATTGAGGGTGATTTAGTGGTTTAGATCCGAAATTGGCTAGCTGAAAGACAGAGTGGTTGTTGATAGGAAATATTCATCCTGGAGCTCAGTTACTAGTAGGGTACTGCAAGGATCTGTTTTGGGAGCACGTTGTCATTTTTATAAATGACCTGATGAGGGCATAGAAGGATGGGTTAGTAAATTTGCGGATGACAGTAAGGTCGGTAGAGTTGTAGATAGTGACGAAGGATGTTGTAGGTTAGAGACACATAGATAAGCTGCAGAGCTGGGCCGAGAGTTGGCAAATGAAGTTTAATGCAGAGAAGTGTGAGGTGATTCACTTTGGAAGGAGTAACAGGAATGCAGAGTACAGGCTGATGGTAAGATTCTTGGTAGTGTAGGTGAGCAGAGAGATCTATGTCCATGTGCATCGATCCCTGAAAGTTGCCACCCAGGTTGATAGGGTTGTTCAGAAGGTATACAGCAGGTTAGCTTTTATTGGTAGAGGGATTGAGTTTCAGAACCAAGAGATTATGCTGCAGCTGTACAAAACTCTGGTGTGGCCACATTTGAAGTACTGCGTACAGTTCTGGTCACCGCATTTATAGGAGATGGAAGCTTTGGATCAGGTTTTAGAGGAGATTTTACTGGGATGTTGCCTGGTATGGAGGGAAGGTCTTATGAGGAAAGGCTGAATTCATTAGAAAGAAGTTTGAGAGATGACTTAATTGAGACACAAGGTAAGAGGGTTAGATAGGTTGGACAGTTTTAGCCTTTTTCCTCATGGCTAGCATGAGGGGATATAGCTTTAAATTGAAGGGTGATAGATATAGAACAGATGTCAGAGAGATAGTTACTTTACTCAGACAGTAGTAGGGGTGTAGAACTCACTACCTGCAACAGTAGTAGACTCGCCAACTGTAAGGGCATTTAAATGGTCATTAGATAGGCATATGGATGTGAATGGAATAGTGTAGGTTAGATGGGCTTCAGATTGGTTCCACAGGTTGGCACTACATCAAGGGCTGAAGGGCCTGTACTGCACTGTAATGTTTTAATAGGAAGGGTTTAGAGGGATAGGAGGCAAATGCTAGCTGGCAGAACTAGATTAATTTAGGATATCTGGTTGGCATGTATGACTATTTGTTGCACAAGATGCAGAACCTCCTCCTATGTTGCTAGGTTTTTTTGGAGTCTTCTGTTAATATAAACTAAACAAAAGGAAAGCCTACAGTCAAAAAAGGTGATAAAATGATGAGATAGTGATTTATGGAAAGAAGGAATCATAGATTTCAGATGGAAATCATAAAGTTAAGATTCTCCAGAAGTGTGCAAAATAATTCCCAATTTCTGTCTTTTAAACCCAGGTTGACAAAAATCATGTTCCAGGTTTTTAAACCTTAAAAGAATTATTGTTTATTATGAACAGTTTAGGAATCATGAATCATTGGTAGAACTCTTACTGAAAACTCTAAACACTATAGAAACAGACACACACAAACCATCAAGAGATGTTACAGATAGAGGAATAACTGGCAAATCAGTTCAGTGGTCTGTTTGCAGGATCTGCTGATGGTTCTTATGTTGAAGAGAATGCTGCTGGTCGGTATTTCTTCTCTAGATGTTTTCACTGGGGTGCAGGAGGCACAAGGTGCAGGTTCATTCTTACGGAAGGTGTCTAAGCTACTAATATAAAAAGTCACACCTTACAGCAACTGCTGAAAAAATGTACTGGTTTTCTTCAGGCTTGAATTAGCATTTATTGCAGAGAGCATCAAAACTGCAGAGGCCTGCTGGCTTCTCTATCTTGTTCCAAGCAGTAAAAGGTTCAGTTACCTGACAACCAATCATATCATTGCTGGTAGGCAGACATCAATAACTGATCATAGACTAATCAGCTACTTGTAACCAACCAGAGCTCCATTTCTACATTAGCCTTCTGTTGTAGTTTGTTGGCAAACTACATTTCAGTTACAGTGGGATAAAGTGTTTACAATGCATGCTAGGTGATTTGCTTTCAAAACAATGCAGCAATACTTTGTTTTAAAACCACTTTTCTCATTTCAGTTCACAATTAAAGGTACAGAATAAAAAGACATAGTATTTTCAGTGTTTAAGGCAGCATAGAGAATACTTGCCTTTATTAATCAAGATTGATTACAACAGCAGGGAGGTAGAGCTGTACAGAACTTCAGCTAGACCACAGGTACAGAATTGTGTGCAGGTCTGGTCACCACATTCTCTGAAGGTGTGACTGTATTAGACAGGGTGCAGAGGAGATTCACCATGATGTTACCCCTGAACAGAGCATATTAGCTATGAAAGAGAAGACTGGAGTGGAATGTGTTTAGAATTTGCAGGAAGACAAGACTTGATTGAGGTATACAAAATTATGAGGGGCATAAACAGGGAGAAACCTTTCCCTTGAGCGGTGTCAATGACCAATGTAGACTGGTTTATTGTAAGAGGTAGGAGGTTTAGGATTCAAAGGATGTTGGATATTTGGAACTCTATCAGAAAGGGCAGTAGAGACTTGAATTCTCACCATTCAAGTAGTATTTAGAGGAGTACTTGAAACACACCTATACAATGTAAGGCTACTGGCCAAGTGCAGATTCACTTTGATAAGTGCTTGATGGTATAGATTCAGTGCTGAAACATCGAACTCAGTGCTGCAAAAGACAAAAAAAAGATTTTCAATCAACATGTTCATAAATGTTGTGAAATATCCCTGGGCAAGAACCTACATCTTCAAAAATAACAAGACCATGAGATATAGTAGAAGCAGAAGCTAGTCATTCAGCCCATTGAGTCTGCTCTGCCATTCAGTAAGATCATGGCTGATGTGATCATCAGCAATTCCAGTTTCCTGCCAAACAGCTCTTGATTTCCCCTTAATGATTAAAAAAAAAAATCTACCTACCTCTTCAACATACTTAATGACATTCTCAACCATACTCTGCAGCAAAGAATTTCCATAGATTCACTATTCTCACTAAGAGCTTCCTTTTTATCTCTGCACTGGGTCACCACAAGATGACCAGTTCTGAGGATGGGACATGTAAATATATTTCTTACTTTAAAAACGGAAGGCTGGCTGTGACTCTGGATGGATTCAGTACTTAAAACTGTGGTGGCTCTGTAACTCAAGCAGGGGGCGTGGCCACGTGACGTCCCCATTTTGAACTCGGAAGAGTGCGGGGCGTGGCTACGTGACGTCCCCGTCTCGCACCCGGAAGAGTGCGGACTGGTCACGTGACGTCCCGTTTCGCGCCCGGAAAGTGCGGACTGGTCACGTGATGTCCCGTTTCGCGCCCCGGAAGAGGGCGGGCGATCACGTGACGTCCCGTTTCGCGCCTCGGAAGTGGGTCGAGGAGGCCGCGTGATGCCCCATTTCGCGGGCAAAAGAAGGTCACGTGGGATCGGACAGATAGGAATGCGAGGAGGCGGGGAATGGAGTCAGACTAACACCCAATCAGAAGATAATTCTACCTCAGTGTTTATATGACGTTTTTTATTGTATGTATGACGTTTTTTATTGTATAAAATACTGGGGCAGGGACAAAACGAGGTCTTTCCTTTTTGAACTGGCATACTTTTATAGTTTGTCAGGGACAAAGGGGTTTAGACCCAGAGCTCTGAATGCTTTGTTCACTTACTGTGTAAAATAAATTAAGAGTGTGAGACCGAATATCTTCTCCTATTGCTTCATTTAAAAGAACACGCAGGACTTGGCTCACACATAGAAGAAAGTAAGTTTGTAGATTGAGCCAAAGTCCAACAATTACCAGACTTGGACCTGTAGATTTCATCTGAAACTTTATTGCTGGAACAGCACAGCAGGTCAGGCAGCATCTAGGGAACAGAAGATTCGACGTTTCGGGCACATGCCCTTCTTCAAAGGGCATGTGCCCGAAACGTCGAATCTCCTGTTCCCTGGATGCTGCCTGACCTGCTGTGCTGTTCCAGCAATAAAGTTTCAACTTTGATCTCCAGCATCTGCAGACCTCACTTTCTCCTGTAGATTTCATCCCCTATTGATTCCCCCCCAGTCTTTTCTTTCTTTGTGATAAGAACTTCAGCATCTGGAGCAGATGTTGAGGTCTTACCTCTGAGCCAGGGCTGCCTGCTCCTTGGCTGTGTGCAGCATCACTGAACAGGTTGAATAGCAAAGTGCCCAGAAATACTTTTTAGTATGATATTTTTGATCGGCAGGTTTAAAACACAAACAGACATTCCCTTTAAAAGGAAATATGGAAATGACCACCTGATCCAGTGAGCTCCCTTTACTTAGCGGCCCGCTGCCTCCTTCTCCAAAATGGCGGCGGCGGCGGCGGCGGCGGCGGCGGCCTCCTCCTCCTCCTCCTCCCTCACGTCATCCACACGCCCATTGGGCAACACCTCAAAACATTAGCCAACGCAGTCGAGAGATTGCGTAACACCGCCTCTTTATGGCATGGCGCGGCCAACCAATCCCGCCCACTATTCGCGGAGCAGCCAATAATAATGAAAAAGCCGGACATCGCCCCCAACTTATTGGATGTCTGTCAGCCGCAGGACGGCCAATTGGACCGAGAGATGCGTTTTGGCCATTGGACAGCCCGCGTAATGACGTCCAATGACAAGGTAGGTGCTTGCAATCCCTCAGTGTGATTGGTTGGTCGTCGGTCCCGGTGACGTAATTGGGTAGCATCGGCATCCAGTGAGATGTCAGTCATGGCGGTCCGTGCCTGGTTGCCATGGTAACCGCTGTCAAACAGACATGATGGTGTGGGCCGGTTGGAATTTGCGTTTTCAATGAACTTTATCTGACCGAGGGAGAGGGAAAACTTGGGGAACCTCGCCCAGGCTTTCGCATTCTGCAAACTGTGTGTATTTATCAATTTATCACTTTACTATCTGGGAGAGGATGGCCATGACTCTTTGGATCTAATATGGTCTGTGCTCGTTAGCATCAGAATAGAACATGATGCAAAACCTCCTGTTTACAGATGCAGAGATAATTTTCTTTTTTAATGATGTGGAGGTGCCGGTGTTGGACTGGGATGTACAAAGTTAAAAATCACACAACACCAGGTTATAGTCCAACAAGTTTAATTGGAAACACACTAGCTTTCGGAGCGACGCTCCTTCATCAGGTGATGGTGGAGGGCTCAATCCTAACACACAGAATTTATAGCAAAAATTTGCAGTGCGATGTAACTGAAATTATACATTGAAAAATTGATTGTCCGTTAAGCCTTTCATCTGTTAGAATACAGTGATAGAGTCACTTCTTTCACACAGATGCGCACAGAGACACCCACACACACCATTACAGACACACACACTCACACATGCACCTCCTTACAGACTTAAGATACTCTGCACTCACTACACACACACACACATACACACTCTCATACTTACAACCCCCAACTCAGGCAGACACACACACACACACAGACCGACAAAGACCCGCATGTACACATATATTTTGTGGGGTGAATTTGTACTTTCAGGGTTGCATTGTACTTTGCTCAAAAACTGCACACATTTATGTAAAACTCTGTTATCTCATTTTTTAGATTAGAATCAATCTAAACATCATGGCATAGACAGAGAACACAGGGGGCCAACACCTTCAACATATTGTCTAGCTATCACCATTGTTAACAGCTAACCCGAGAATGCAACTTTTTTAAAAAAAGTTTTTGTGATTTACACATGAAAGAAGTGAAACTATCACTGTGTTCTAACAGATGAAAGGCTTAATGGAAAATCAATTTTTCAATGTATAATTTCAGTTACATCACACTGTAAATTTTTGCTATAAATTCTGTGTGTTAGGATTGAGCCCTCCACTATCACCTGATGAAGGAGCATTGCTCCGAAATCTAGTGTGTTTCCAATTAAACCTGTTGGACTATAACCTGGTGTTGTGTGATTCTTTTTTAATGGTAGCCATGATGTGGATGAACCTGTGTTGGACTGGGGCGGACAAAGTTAAAAATCACACAACTACCTGATGAAGTAGCAGCGTTCCGAAAGTTAGTGCTTCCAAATAAACCTGTTGGATTACAATCTGGTATGTGTGATTTTTTTTTTAAACTTTGTTTTTAAAAAGTGCTTATGGTTAAATAGCTAATTGCAATATTGTAAAAGTAAAGTCACGACATCACCATTTTATCATTCATCTCATTCGAGATAGATGACTGGGTGGTGAGTTTAATCAGGATCACCACACCTCATGGTGTCCTCGCCAGTTTGGAAATTAAACCAGCATTGTTGTCATTCAAACCAGATATCCAACAACCTGAGTTAACTGAACCCCCCAATTTTAGTAGCCGGTGCAGTGGTTATGATTTCATTGAATGTCAACACAGGTTCAAGAAGCTGAGTGACCTCTTCCTGCAGCTAATCCGTGTGTTTGTATGTAAATAGGTTAACTGAGTGGAATGTGTTTGATAAAGTGCTACATAACAGACTTGTGTGTAAAGGCGAGGCAGTAGCAGAGCCAGGGGCTCCTGGTTGCAATGTAAGTATGGGTTCAGCACTGGACCCGGTATTGGCAGCCCGTCGGTGGAGATGGGCCTAGCAACAAAGAGATGGCGCCTGAAGAGTTGCAATTTTGATCTTGGTGATCTGGTGCAGGTGAGTGTGGCGCTGAAAAGGCACAGCAGGGCAGCCCGCATCCAAAGAGCAGGAGAGCCCAGGTTTCGGGCATAAGCCTTTCATCAGGAGTGGGGATGGGGAAAGGGGGTTAAGAGATAAATAGGAGGGTTGGGGTTGGGGGAAGGTAACTGGGAAGGCAATAGGTGGTTTCAGGTGAGAGGTGATAGTGATAGGTCAGAGGAGAGGGTGGATTGAATAGGTGGGAAGGAAGATGGACATGTAGGACAGTTCAAGAGGGCAGAGTTGAAGGATGGATCTAGGATGAGGTGGGGGAAGAGGAGATAAGGAAACTGGTGAAGTCGTCATTGATGCCATGTGGTTGAAGGGACACAAGGTGGAAGATGAAGCATTCTTCTTCCAGTTGTCGGACGGCTTGGATTTAGCAATGGAGGAGGCCATTGCATGTCTTTGGTGGAGTGGGAGAGGGAGTTGATGTGGTCAGCTACAGGGCGGTGGTGTTGTTTTGTGTGTGTGTGTGTGTGTGTAGAGGAGACCATATTGAGAGTAACGGACACAGTAGATGAGATGACCAGTGAAATTTAAGGAATGGCAATATATTTCTAACTCAGGCTGATGAGTGGCTTGGAGGCGAATTTGCAGGTGGTGGTGTTCCAATGTATCTGCTACTCTTGTTCTTCTAAATGGAAGTAGTTGTGGGTTTGAAAGATGCTGTCTAAGTATCTTGGGTGAATTTCTGCAGTGAATCTTGTAGATCATACACACTGCTGCTGAGTGGTGATGGTAGATGCTTGTGGAAGTGGTGCCAATAAAACAGGCTGCTTTGACCTGGATGGTGTCAAGCTTCTTGAGTATTGTTGGAGCTGCAACCACCCAAGCAAGTGGGTTGGGGGAGGGGAGGGAGGTGGAGTCTCAGTCTTCCAACTTACTGTTGACTTGTTCCTTGCAGATGGTGAACAACTTTTGGGGAGTCAGGAGGTGAGTTACTTATCACAGAATTCCTAGCCTCTGACATGCTCTTGTGGGCACTTTATTTATGTTGTGAGTCCAGTTGAGTTTCTGGTCAATGGTAACCCTACAGGATGTTGATAGTGGGGGATTCAGTGATGGTAACACCATTGACTGTCGAGGAGCAGTGGTTAGATTGCCTCTTATTAGAGACTTATTGGAGATGGCCATTGCCTGGTCTTTGTGTGCCGCAGATGATACTTGCACTTATCAGCCCAAGCTGGGATATTATCCAGATTTTGTTACATTTGATCATGGACTGCTTCAGTACCTGAGGAGTTATGAATGACACTGAACATTATGCAATAATTTCTGACATCCTCACTTCTGACCTTATGCTGGAGGAAAGGTCAGATATAAAAGGAAGGATATAGAATTGGCTGAGTAATAAGAAATGGATAATTTTTGGGCTAGAGGAACATTTGTAGTGAAGCTCCCCAGGCATCAATATTGGAACCCTTGCTTTTTATTGTATTTATTATTGACTGAGACCTTGATGTGGAGAGCACACCTCAATGTTGTCAGATGATACAAAACTTGGAAGCATTGTAAACTATGAAGACAACAGTACAGAACTTAAAAAGACAAATTATTGGAATGGATAATGGGTAGTAGATGAATTTAATGCAAATGTGTGGTGATGCTTTTTGGATGGAGGAACATGAGACAGACAATATATAATAAGAGATACAATTCTAAAGAGGGTGCAGCAGTGAAGGGAACTGCGTGTACATGTACATTGGTCATTGAAGATGGCAGTGAATAAAGCATACAGTATCCTCAGCTTTATTAGTAGGGACATGGAGAACAAGAACAAGGAGGAGATGCCGATTTTTTATTTAAGATTTGTTAGACCTCATTTGTCGTATTGTGTACCATTCTGGGCATCACTTATGGGAAGGATGTGAACTTGTTTGAGAGAGTGCAGAAGAGGTTTCCAAAGATGAGAAACATAAGTTATGAGGATAGTTTGGCAAAGGTGGGACAATGATATTTCAAGAATAGAATGGTATTTGGAGATTTGATTGGTGCATTCAAAATCCTGAGGGGTCTGGTTAGAGTAGATTGGGATTTGTAAAAAAAATCAGGAACAGTGGGGATGATGTCCAATGGAGAGGAGTAGTGCTGGATGGAGAAGGAAGTTGATATGAGTAGGGAGACGATGGATGAAGGTGATAAGAAGAGAAAGACAAGAGTGAAATATGGGAAAGGGAATGGAAAGGTGCAAGAGGGGATAGATTGCTGAACAGGGAGGAAAGGGAGCCTTTGTTCATTGGTAAATATTTAATACCTTGGGAACACACAGATATTGTTTCTACTCGCTAGGGAATCTACAATGTAGGACACAGCCTTAGGATAATGGAGAGAACATTTTGGATTGCTTTGCGGAGAAATTTCTTGAAATGCTTGTAAATCTTTGAAATTCTGTCTCAGAGGATTATGGATACTTCATCTTGAAGGTTGGGAAAGACAGTTTTTTGATCTCTCAGGAAATCAAGGAATTCTGAAAATGGGCTGGAATATCGAGTTGAAACTCAAGATCTGCTAATAGAAACACAAAAAGTAGGAACAGGAGTGATCTGGTGAACTTCTATTGCACTCTGTCATTGGCAAATGTATCCACCCTTAGGTGAGGAGACCAAAAACTGCATTCAGTACTCCAGGTATGGTCGCATTAAGTCTTGCAGTACAATATCCTTACTTCTGTAGTCAAGCCTTGCATTTATGGAATGAGGAAGTGGTAGAGGCAAGTGCAATTATAACATTTAAAAGACATTTGGATAGGTACATAGATAGGAAAGGTCCAGAGGGATATGGGCCAAGCGCAGGCAAATGGGACTAGTTTGGTTTGGGAAATTTGGTTGGAGTGGATAGATTGGATTGGAGGGTCTGTTTCTGTGCTGTACAACTTGATGACTCTAAGATTCTATGACCCAATATAGGCTAACATGTCATTTACATTTTTAATTGTTTGCTAAACTTGCATGCTAGATTTTAGTGACTCATGAACAAGGACAGTCATATCCATTTGAAAACCAATACTTCCCAATCTGTCACCATTTGAGAAATACTCTGTCTTTCTGTTTATCAACCACATCTCACACTTACATTATATTCCACCTAGCATTTCTTGCCCATTGACATAGCCGATCAAAGTCATTTGAAGCTTCCTTGCTTCCTCCTAATAATGCAAATTCCCACTTAGTTTTGTGTGATGTGTGTGTTTAGAACAATACATTAGGCCCCACATTGAAAATATTTAAGTAGCTTGTGAATAGCTGTAGCCTCAGGACTGATCCATGGAGATTCTTTTCATCTATTTCAGTCATTAGCTTCTTTTGTAACCATGGTTGATTCAATATTTCTATCGGGTTTTTGTGCCTTAGAAGATTATATAATTGTTGTAGACCTTGTAATACCTACTTAAATACCAGGCCTTACCTAGCTACCAAATACTGTTTTTACTTAAGGATTCCGAGGAAAGGTCATCGACCCGAAATGTTAACTCTGATTTGGTCATGAAACAGCTGGTAACTAAATATTCAGGGGTGTGTGACCTCACAAAAGATCAGGTAGGAAGTGAAGGATGATGTGAGCCTTGTTATCATGAGATGTACTTGGCACGTTAGCAGCCAATGATCTTGGATCAGATGATGTAGCGTATGGCTAGCAGTAAGAAATACCAAAGGGAAGATGAACGTAGGCCCCTTAACAGTTGATCAAGAGAGTATATAAAAAAGGTATTACATTAATCACAGGTGACTTTAATCTGTGTGTAGATTGGAAAAATAAAATTGGTATAGGCACCATGAGGAAGAACGCAGAGTATATTCAGGATGGTTTCTTAAAATAATAGGTTCTGGATCCATTCAAAGATCAGGCTATTTTGGATCTGGTAATGTGTTAATGAGGCAGGTTTTATAAATGATCCTAGAATAGAAAACCCTCGAGGGAAATGTGACCATAACGTGGTAGGATACAGCATTCAGTTTGAGACTGAGAAACTTGGGTCAGAAGCAATTATGCTAAACTTAAATAAAGATAAATACTTGGGAACAAGGATAGAGTTGACTGGAGTAGACTGGGAGTTAGAGTCAATACAGTATGGAAACAGACCCTTCAGTCCAATCAGTCCATGCTGACCATATTACCAAACTAAACTAGACCCACCTGCTGCTCCTGATCCATACCCTTTCAAACATTTCTTATTTATGTACTTATCTAAATGTCTTTTAAATGTTGTAACTGTACCTGCCTTCACTGCTTCCTCTGGAAATTCATTCCACACATGAATCATTCTCAGTGTAAAAGAATTGCCACATCCTTTTACAATCTTTCTCCTCTCACCTTAAAAGTATGACCCCTAGTCTTGAAATCCTCCGCCCTAGGGCAAAGACACCTGGTATTCACCTTATCTATACCCCTCATTATTGTATAGACCTCTATAAAGTCATTTCTCAACCTCCTACACTTCAGTGAAAAAGCCCCAGCCTTTCCAGCTTCTCCTTCTAACTGAAACCCTCCATTCCTGGCAACATTCTGGTAAATCTCTTCTGAACGCTTTCCAGCTTAATAATATCCTTTCTATAACAGGGAGACCAGAACTGGACAGAGTACTCAAAAGGATGCCTCACCCATGTCTTGTATAACCTAATGGCCTACTACTGCACCTATTGTCTATTGTCTATTGTCTAACATTCTGGTAAATCTCTTCTGAACGCTCTCCAGCTTAATAATATCCTTTCTATAACAGGGAGACCAGAACTGGACAGAGTACTCAAAAGGATGCCTCACCCATGTCTTGTATAACCTTAACATAATGTCCCAACTCCTATGCTCAAAGATATGAGCAATGAAGGCAAGCAAGCTAAATGCCTTACCACCCCATCTATATACAAACTTCAAATAATTATGTACTTGAACTCTGAGGTCTCTGTGTTCTCCAACACTGGCCAAGACCTTATTTGCACAAGTCTTGTCTTTGTTTGATTTACTAAAATGCAAATGTTTTAAAAAAACTAGTTCATGACTCATTGCAAAGTTATATCCAAATGAGGAAGGAGGATTCTAGGAAGAAGTTCAATCAACTGTGGCCAAACAGTGATGCTAAGGACAGTATCAAAATGAAAGAAAAAAAAACAATGTGGTAAACATTAGTGGTAAATCAGGGGATTGGCAAAGTTTTAAAAGCCAACAAAAGATGACCACAAAACTTGAAAAAAGGGAGAAAATTAACTGTGAGGACAAACTTGCAAATATCACAATATATATTTTTCTTAAATATATTCTTTAAATGTATGCAAAAAGAGGAAAGAGGCAACAATGAGCCTAGGGTCCTTAGATAATGAGGCTGGGGAGCTCAGGGGAGATAGAGGAAAGGAATAAGCACATTAACTATCACTGGAGAAAAAAAGTTCTACAGAAACAAATAGGGCTGAAAGTGGATAGGTTCCTGGACTTGATGGATTTCAACCTAGGATTTTAAAGGAAGAACCTTCAGAGATTGTCAGTGCACTGGTAGTAATCTTCCAAGCATCTTTAAATTCTGGAAAAGTCCCAGAGTGGAAAACTGCCAATGTAACACCATTGGTAACTAGGCAGTTGACTTAACATCTGTCATTGAGAAATGTTAGAGTCCTTTATAAAGGATGTAATAGCAGAGCATTTACAAACATAATATAATCAACAAAATCACATCGTTTCATGAAGGGGAAATCAGGCCTGTCAAATTTATTATAGTTCAATGAGGAGTTAACACGTGTTGATCAATGGGAACCAGTGAATGTAATATATTGAGACTTTCATACGACATTTGATAATATCAAATAAGACACTTTAAAAGAATTTATTCACAGGATGTGGGTGTTGTGGCCTGGGTGATTAAATATATTCAAGGCAGAGATAGATAGAATTTGAATCAATAAGGGAATCAAGGGTTATGGAGCAAAAGCAGGAAAGTGAAGTTAAGAATTAAGACCATAAGACATAGGAGTGGAAGTAAGGCCATTTGGCCCATCGAGTCCACTCTGCCATTTAATCATTACTGATGGCATTTCAACTCCACTTATCCACACTCTCCCCGTAGTCCTTAACTCTTTGTGAGATCAAAAATTTATCAATCTCAGACTGAAAGACATTTAACGTCCCAGCCTCCACTGCGCTAAACTTCAAGTTTATTACACAAAAGAAATGAAGATAAAGTAGAATAAACATATTCATTTACATGTAGCACAAGTTTTAAAGATGTTGAAACACATGGTAAAAATACAAACCCGTTAATCCCACAGCAGCCCGTAGTAGCACTCAAACACCAGAAGGACAATAACATAGAGTCCTATAGCACAGAGACAGGCCTTTTGGCCCTAAATACTCCATGCCGACCAAAATGTCCATCCACACTAACCTCATTTCTCTGCATTTGGCCCATATCCTTCTAAATGTTTCCTGTCCGTGTATTTGTCCAAATGCCTTTTAAATGTTGTTAATGTACCCACCTCAACCATTTCTGTTGGCAGGTCATTCCATATGCCTAACCACTCTTTGTGTAAAAAAGTTGCCCCTCAGGTTCCCTTTTATTCTTTCCCCATGGTAGGCTACTGCAGAAAATACGGAGATATGGCATTGAGGGTGAGTTGGAGGTTTGGATTAGGAATTGGCTGGATGGAAGAAGACAGAGGGTAGTAGTTGATGGCAAAGTTTCTTCATGGAGTGCCGTCACTAGCGGTGTTCCGCAAGGATCTGTTTTGGGACCATTGCTGTTTGTCATTTTTATAAATGACCTGGAAGAGGGGTTAGAAGGTTGGGTGAGCAAGTTTGCGGATGATACGAAAGTCAGATTAAGACCATAAGACATAGGAGTGGAAGTAAGGCCATTTGGTCCATCGAGTCCACTCTGCCATTTAATCATTACTGATGGCATTTCAACTCCACTTATCCACACTCTCCCCGTAGTCCTTAACTCTTTGTGAGATCAAAAATTTATCAATCTCAGACTGAAAGACATTTAACGTCCCAGCCTCCACTGCGCTAAACTTCAAGTTTATTACACAAAAGAAATGAAGATAAAGTAGAATAAACATATTCATTTACATGTAGCACAAGTTTTAAAGATGTTGAAACACATGGTAAAAATACAAACCCGTTAATCCCACAGCAGCCCGTAGTAGCACTCAAACACCAGAAGGACAATAACATAGAGTCCTATAGCACAGAGACAGGCCTTTTGGCCCTAAATACTCCATGCCGACCAAAATGTCCATCCACACTAACCTCATTTCTCTGCATTTGGCCCATATCCTTCTAAACGTTTCCTGTCCGTGTATTTGTTTAAATGTTGTTAATGTACCCACCTCAACCATTTCCATTGGCAGGTCATTCCATATGCCTAACCACTCTCTGTGTAAAAAAGTTGCCCCTCAGGTTCCCTTTTATTCTTTCCCCTCTAACCTTAAACTGATGCTCTCTAATCCTCGATTTCCTAACCCTGGGAAAAAGACTGAGTGCATTCAACCTATCCATGCCACTCATGATCTTATAGGGTTCCCCCCTTAGTCTCCTACACTCTAAAGAGAAAAGTCCTAGCTTGTCCAATCTCTCTCTATAACTCAGACCCTTAAGTTCTGGCAACATCCTTATAAATTTTTTCTGCACTGTTTGCAGTTTGATAACAGCCTTCCAATAGCAGGGTGACCAAAGCTGAACACAATATTCCAAGTGTGGCCTCACCAACACCCTGTACAACTGCAAAATAACTTCCCAACTTCTATACTCAATGCTCTGCCTGATGAAGGCCAGTTTGCCAAAAGCCTTCTTCACTGCCCTGTCTACCTGTGACTCCACTTTCAGTGAACCATACACCTGAACTCCAAGGACCCTCTGTTCCACTACAATCATTAGGGCCCTACCATTCACCATGAAACTCCTATCTTGATTTGACTTTCCATAATGCAAGACCTCATACTTATGGAAATTAAACTCCATTTGCCATTTCTCAGCCCACATCACCAGCTGCAATTTCTGAGAACCTTCCTCACTATCCACGATGCCACCTATTTTAGTGTTATCTGCATACTTACTAATCGTGCCTTGTATATTCTCATCCAAATCATTGATATAGATAACAAACAACAATGGACCCAGCACCAACCCCTGAGGCACACCACTAGCCAATACTCTTGTCAATCCTGCATGGGGTTTGACTTAGCTGTGACTTTAATTTCTGGATGTGAGAAGCTTTCTCCATGATATATCATATAACTGAACTTAAACTTTCTCAGCTTTACATATCAGGTTCAGTGTTTTAACCAGTCACTTCTGATTTGGAGCTTTTGAACTAAACTCTTAACACTGATGTAATCTCTTTCTTAATAGTGCCTCCCTTTCTACAAAACATTTTTTACATATCCAACTTCTACGAAGATGTCTGCAAACTTCCTAACTGAAATGTAAATTTTTTTTAAGCTTTAGGTATTTGTCTGAAACCAAACAAAAAATTATAGAATCTTTTATCTGAAAGCGTAACGCACTATACTTTGCATTTTACTTAGTTCACTTGTAAGCTGTCCCATTGATTGCACAAAGTCTCTCTCAAATACTGTGATTCAAAGTCAATCACCATGGCTGCAGAAATGCTTACAAGTTAATATTAAATCTCTTCAGACACACAGACCAAACCCAAACACCACTAGTTCAAAATCCAAACTCATAAATGAAAGATATTAAAATATACCTTGGGTTATGGTGTTAATCCTTGTTATGTGAACTTTGCAGGAAAGGCTGGCATAATTTTCCATCCTGTAGCCACTGAGAAGGTGGTAGTGAGCTTTCCTCTTGAACTGATGCAGCCTTTCAGCTCGGAGTTCATTGGTTCCGAGATTCTAACCCAATGTCAATGAAATGAAACTAGGGATCAACGAGAAATGTAGGTGAAATTGAGGACTGCAGGTGCTGGAGATTAGAGACAAGATTAGAGTGATGCTGGAAAAACAGAGCAGGTCAGGCAGCATCCAATGAGCAGGAAAATCAATGTTTCAGTTCCTGATGAAGGGCTTCTGCCCAAAACGTCGATTTTCCTGCTCCTCAGATGCTGCATGACCTGCTCTGTTTTTCCAGTATCACTCTAATCAACAAGAAATGTGACATTGCCTGTGTCACCCACAACCTAAGAAGAAATACATTGCAAAAATAAAGCGTGCATTGCTGAAAGTCTTTCAACACACAGACATTCACTCAGCATGATCCAAGGAGCAGGTATATCTTAGTCAGGAATCTCCACAGTACATAGACAGTTCCGAACAAAGAGAAGTGGAACAGGAGTGTCGTTACAACACAGAAGGAGACTATTTAGCCCAATGAGCCATGTCAATTTTAGTAGCTTTCTTTTCATTCCTGTTACATCTCTTCCTCCTTTCCCTAATAATTAAGACAATTTTTTTTTAGGTTGCTGACAGAATATTTGTGAAATGCTTGAAGAGGAGACTGTGGAAAAGATTGGTTCCAATTCAGTGGAAAGTGAAATCTCTCTGCTGCAAACCCCAACACCACAAAATTCAATTTCAGAACTGACAAAGGTAAAATAGACATTAGATTTAATGGACTTTGAGGAATAGATAAACGATGAAAGACCTGGACACTTTTTTTCCCTTTACTAGCTTACCTCTTATGGAATTCCAGTGGCTGGAAGATTGTACAAGTTCCCACTGCAAAAAAAAGAGGTGCTCTCAGAAATAGTACATTGAGTTTTGCTTATTATCTTGATTGATCAACTATCTTGAAAAATAATTACCACTTGGATATTTCAGTAAATAAATTTCTTCTCTTCACCAATATATCCATAACAAATTAAAATTATAATGTTGGTGTTGTTGTCTTGACAGTAGAATCTCACTGAATTGAATTGAATTGAATTTATTGTCATGTGTACTGAGGCACAGTGAGAAGCTTTGTCTTGTGAGTAATGCAGGCAGATCACAGAGTTAAATAGCATAAGTAAGTAAATAGTAGGTAAACATTGACAAAAACAAAAACACAGGTACAGGTGAATGTTAAGAGTTTGAGAGTCCATTCAGTATTCTAACAACAGTAGGGTAGAAACTGTTATGAAACCGGCTGGTGCGTACCTTCTCCCCGATGGTAGAGGTTGTAGAAAAGCATTGCCAGGGTGGGATGGATCTTTGAGATCGCTGGCGGCCTTTCCTTGACAACGGGCCTGGTAGATGTATTCTATAGATGGGAGGTTGGCCATTGTGATTGTCCGGGCCGAGTTCACCATCTCTGTAACCATCTTCAATCTTGAATGGTACAGTTGCCATACCAAGTAGTGATACATCCAAACAGAAATGCTCTCAATGGCGCATCTATAAAAGTTGGCAAGGGTATTCGCCGTCACGCCAAATTTCCTCAGCTGCCTGAGGAAGAAGAGACGTTGTTGAGCCTTTGTAACCAGTGTATCCACATGAAGAGTCCAAGAAAGCTTGTTGTGGATGACCACTCCCAGGAGCTTGACACTCTTCACTCATTCCATCTCTGTGCTATTGATGTGTAGGGGGGCATGAGTAACATCCAGCCAACAGTCAATAATGAGTTCCTTGGTTTTGCCAGCATTGCAAGCTAGGTTGTTCTCAGCGCACCATTTATCCAGGTCTTTCACTTCCCGTCTGTAGTCTGTTTCATTACCATCTGAGATTCGACCAACTATGGTGGTGTCATCAGCGAACTTGTAAATGGTATTAGTCTAATATTTGGCAACGGAGTCATAGGAATACAGCCAGTACAGTAGGGGGCTAAGTACACACCCGTGGGGGGGCTCCAGTGTTGAGTGTTAGTGAGGATGAAATATTGTCCCCAATCTTCACTGTGGGTCAGGAAACTGAGGATCCAGTTGCAGAGAATGGGGCTTAGTCCGAGATCATTGAGTTTATTAATCAGTCTTGAGGGGAAAATAATGTTGAAGGCTGAACTGTAGCTGTTCTTGGTGTCAAGATGTTCTAGGGAGGAGTGAAGGGCATGTGATATGGCATCTGATGTGGATCTGTTGGTCTGATAGGCAAATTGGAGTGGATCAAGAGTAGTGGGGAGGCTGGACTTGATTAATGCCATGACCAGCCTTTCAAAGCACTTCATGATCACCAAAGTTAGGGCCACTGGGTGGTCGTCATTGAGCCATGCTGTGTGAGCCTTCTTAGGCATAGAGATGATGTTGGCCCTCTTGAAACAGGCAGGGACAGTGGCCTGCTGCAGGGAGATGTCTGACAAGACCTCTGTCAGTTGATCTGCGCATGCTCTGAGTGCACAGCCTGGTACTCCATCTGGTTCCGTCGCTTTCCTTGGATTCACACAAAGGAAAACTGATCTGACCTCAGCAGTGCCTGTTGGGACAGGTTCATAAGTATTTGTTGGAATAGGTGTTACCTCTCTGCCGAAATTCTGCTCAAAGTGAGCATAGAAGATGTTGAGATGATCTAGGAGGGATGTGTCGTCGTCTGCTATCTTGCACTGTCTCTTTTTAGAACTGTGATGTCATTTAGTCCTTGCCATAGTCGTCGGGTGTCTGTCTGGGTCTCTAGTTTGGATCGGTATTGGTCCTGAGTTGTCTTAATGGCTCTGTGAAGGTCATACATGGATTCCTTATATTTGAAGCACTCCTGATCTGGAGGGTCTCCTGCTCTGAAGGCCTCACGCCTGGTTTTTAGCTTTCTTTGTGCCACTTCAGAGTTCATTCCCGATACTCATTGACATCATTATGACCGAATGATGTCACAGTCAGTCCAATGCTGCCTTGATGACTAGGGCAGTCACTCTCACATCTGTTCTTGAATGCAGCTTGTTTAGTTCTGCGTTAGAGCAAAGTCCATAATGAGGTCTAGAGCTGAGAATCTAGGTTAAGCATTGGCAAGTTATTGGTAAATTAGTGCTGCTTAATAACAATTGATAGCATGCATATTGCATGTTAGTATTTATGTGTGAATGCAAGTTGTCTATCTATAGATATTTGAATTTGTTTGTTGGTTAACATAAGATAGGATGTAGCCAGAGGAACTTATTAACTAAGAGAGGGATTGTATAGATTTAACCCTTGGTCAATAAGAAAGCAGAAATATGGCTCAGCTATAAAAACAAGACAATAGATAATGGTGTGATGGTTGCATTTATAAATTACTTGCATGACCTCAGATATCCCGAAGAATTTTACATCCATGCCTTGGAACACTTCACCATAATGAACAGTTTTGAACACTTCCTTCAGAAACAAGCAAATGTCAATCATTTTCTTTTACAGACACTGAAGATTATATTACTTAAGTAGGAAAAAAGCTTTCAATTATTGTCATTTCTTTTTCTTGTTCCTGTCAGGATGTCTGTGAGCCATATGAAAATGAAAATGACCAGGCTACTTCTTCAGAACCGTTTATGTACAGACACCGGCCAACATCAGGAAGAACACAGGTGAAAAGACATTAAGTTAGTGTAGTCAACCAAATCTATCCTAGTCTTTAGGTGGAAAGAACTTAAAACAACATGGTATTCAGTGTACCTAATATCAAGATTAAGTGTGTCAAGTAAAGTCAATTACTCTAGTGCGAAGAATCAGAACAAGACATTCTAATATAGCTTTAATGATTCTCATTAATATACTAACTACTTATTAGAGCTATTGGTGAGGCGTCTTCTGGACTTCTGTGTGCATTTTGGTCACCCCGCTTTAGAAAGAATATTATTAATTTGGAGAGAGTTCAGAAAAGATTTACCAGGATCTCGCCAGGAATGAAGGGACTGCTTTCACAGGAGCATAGGAGGTTGAGAGGTGACCTTACAGAGGTTTATAAAATCATGAGGGGTATAGATAAGGTGAATAGCAAGGGTCTTTTTCCTAGGGTGGGAGTGTTCAAAACTAAGGGACGTATTTTTCAGTTGAGAGGAGAAAGTTTAAAAAAGGACATGAGAGTGATTTGTGTGTAGAATGAACTGCCAGAGGAAATGGTGGATGCAGGTACAGTTACATTGTTGAAAAGACATATGGATAAGTACATGAATAGAAAAGGTTTGGAGGGATATTGACCAAATGCAGACAAGTGGGACTAGGTTAGTTTGGTCAGCTGAATTTATTGGATTGAAGGGCCTGTTTCCATTTTGTATGACTTTATGACTCTGTGGGCTGAAACCAAAGTCAAAAGTGGTGAAACTTTTATAATCAACCAGTGGTATAACCAATTCATCAAGGCTTGCAGCGGACAAAATAATTAGTTGTTTTAGGATTTCTCTTACCTTCCTGTCAGAATAAAATGCAGAATCTGTCAATTGTTCTGCAATCATTTTTTTTGTTCGGTAAATGCACCAGGGAACCATTGCCCCTCCCCCCCACCCCCCCTCATTCGTTTCATTTAAAAAAGGCAATGTTTGGATAAATATCTTCAACAGCATGTTCCTTTTTTCCAACAATATTCAACTGCTGGTCTATGAAGGGACTATTAATCCAGATTGCTGAAGAAATGTGTGATCTTGCAATATGTCTCACTTTCTGTTTTTGTCAAATAGGACATTTCTTTTTTATTGGCAAGTATCTTTAAGGATCTTTACACTGGAGGAGTTATTGGAGAGGACATAATAAAGAACCTTTTGAGGTCACGTGGTGGAGATGATGAGTACCATGAGCAATTTGTGCAACAGCTTCAAGAGGTACGATCGCCTTCTCCTCCTTTCATACGTTCCCTTCATTTTACAAGGTTCCCTTTTAAGTGTTTCATTTTCTACCAAATTGCACATGATTGCTCGCCTCTTTCTCTCTTGAAGATGTTCACTCTTTCCTCAGCGGAGCACATTTGCTACTGCAGTTCTTGACCAACTGACCATAGAGCAAATGTTGAGGCTCTGAGTGCCAGCAGTGTAACCCACAGTGAGAAGCTTGATGGGTGAGCTTAATGCAGCTCTCCTTGGTGTCCAAAAAGCTTGTCATTTCCAGAATGAAGTAACTGAATGTTTACTGGAGCAGGAACCCTTCTTAATTTTCCACTCTTTATCCCAGAGCCTGTTGCCATGTAAGGAGGCTGTCATTCTAACTGAACTGAGAACAGATAACAGAGATCAAATCTGTGTGTCTGTACCTTACCACTTCAGGTACACTGTGAGTGGGGGTGATGTAGGCTGGCTGTTTGAGTGGAGGTCCTCTAATGGCACACTGTTTTAGGGTTATTCACACCTGCCTTTCTGCTGCCATGTTCCCTTTCCATCTGTTATTCTTCCATTTATTTTTCCTTTGGACATATCTTTTGTTTCTATGTGCAACATTAAATAACTTTGGCTTGCACCATAACCTCTTAAATCATTTAAATGCTACTGCCCTACACATTTATTGTACACCATCTTCTTTTCTTGTTTTCCCACTTTCCCTTTCCTCTGACGTCTGTGCTTATTTTAAAACCATTCTTCACTAACATCGTTCAATATTGATATTAACCTAACCTTATCGAAAGCTCATTGATTTGAAACTTTATCTTTCTTTTTGTTGTTCCAATAGATTTAAGCACTGGTTGTTTCAACCATATTCTGTTTTTGCTTTCAGGCATGTGTGATAGTTTGTTTAACTTAGAATGTTAAGAGTAATTTCTTCTCTTGATTTTTGCAATTTTTCTTTCATACTCATTTGATCTCCCCCAAGCATCTAACCCTTCCAAGTGTCAAAAAATACCTCAAAGTAAATTTGTAGTTACTTCAATCCCTAGAGAGCTGAGGTTGGAAGATTTATACATGGGAAGCACGATTATCCAAATTTTGGATTATCCGGCAAGATTGCAAAGTTTCGATGCTCGGCTAAACAATGTTATCCGGCATTTGATTAACTGAACGAAATACTCCCTGCTTGTGTCCTTCGGATAATCAATGTTCCTCTGTATGTGATAAACTTCTGAAATGTAAATTTATATCCAAGATCTACCATAAAGCTGCTGTACCTTTGTGTTCGGCCAGAGAGTGGTGGCTGTGTGGAATGCTCTGCCCCAGAGGGCAGTGGAGGCCCACTCTCTGGATTCATTTAAGAAAGAGTTGGATAGAGCTCTCAAAGATAGTGGAATCAAGGGTTATGGAGATAAGGCAGGAAGAGGATACTGATTAGGAATGATCAGCCATGATCATATTGAATGGCGGTGCAGGCTCGAAGGGCTGAATGGCCTGCTCCTGCACCTATTGTCCATTGTCTATTGTCATAAGTGGAGGACTTTCTTTTAAATTCATTCATAGGATGAGGGCGGTGCTGACTAGGCTAGCATTTATTGCTATTGCCTTATTGGCCAGAGGGCAGTTAAAAGTCAACCCCATTGCTTTGGTTCTGGAGTCACATGTAGGCCAGACCAGGTAAGGATGGTAGTTTCCTTTCCTAAAGGACATTAGTGAATCAGATGGGTTTTTCTGAGAATTGACAACAGTTTCATGGTCATCATTGGACTTTTAATCCCAGAACATTGATTAGGCCTCTGGATTAGCATGGGAGGAAGAGCGCCTCATCTTTCGCCTAGGAACCCTCCAACCACAAGGGATGAACTCGGATTTCACCAGTTTCCTCATTTCCCCTCCCCCCACTTTGTCTCAGTCAAATCCATCGAACTCAGCACCGCCTTCCTAACCTGCAATCTTCTTCCCGGCCTCTCCGCCCCCACCCCAGTCTGACCTATCACCCTCACCTTGACCTCTTTCCACCTATCGCATTTCC
>NC_057714.1:115320729-115371683 GCF_004010195.1 Chiloscyllium plagiosum | reverse complement strand
GGACCTTACCATTAAGTGTATAAGTCCTGCTAAGATTTGCTTTCCCAAAATGCAGCACCTCACATTTATCTGAATTAAATTCCATCTGCCACTTCTCAGCCCATTGGCCCATCTGGTCAAGATCCTGTTGTAATCTTCGCTGTCCACTACACCTCCAATTTTGGTGTCATCTGCAAACTTACTAATTGTACCTCTTATGCTCGCATCCAAATCATTTATGTAAATGACAAAAAGTAGATGGCCCAGCACCGATCCTTGTGGCACTCCACTGGTCACAGGCCTCCAGTCTTAAAAAACAACCCTCTACCACCACCCTCTGTCTTCTACCTTTGAGCCAGTTCTGTATCCAAATGGCTAGTATTCCATGAGATCTAACCTTGCTAATCAGTCTCGCATAGGGAACTTTGTCGAACGCCTTACTGAAGTCCATATAGATCACATCTACTGCTCTGCTCTCATCAATCTTCTTTGTTACTTCATCAAAAAACTCAATCAAGTTTGTGAGGCATGATTTCCCACGCACAAAGCCATGTTGACTATCCCAAATTAGTCCTTGCCTTTCCAAGTACATGTACATCCTGTCCCTCATATACAAACATTGTCAATGTTGCGCTGCACCCTGCAGTAGCCCTTGATACTGTCAACGGCACCTCCAACCTTTGTGTCATCAGCAAATTTACTAACCCAGCCCCCAAGCACTTCATCCAAGTCATTTCTAAAAGCTACAAAAAGCAGAGCCCCAAGAACAGAGCACTGCAGGACACGACTCATCACTGACTTCCAGGCAGAATACTTTCCATCTATAACCACTCTCTGCCTTCTGTTAACCAATTCAGATTCCAGATAGCCAAATCTCCCTGTATCCCATACCTCATGACTTTATGAATGAGCCTTCCATGAGAACCTTATCAAATGCGTTGCTGAGCTACTTGAGAGATTACTAACATGTAAAAATGTTTGTCTCATTGTAGACTGATTAATTTTAATGATTGCTAAATAGATTCATGCAGAATATGACAAACGAATTGCAGAGGCTGACGCAGTTGAAAAACACATCATCCAGGCCCGAGCACGAGCCACAGCGGCAGAGGAGAAGGCTCTGAATAAAGAAAAGGAGAGTGGAATTGACTTTAAATCCCTGGATAATAAATCACTTGGATTGCCAACAGGTAAAACCTATTCGTTACATAATGTTATTGGTAGATGGGAAGACATCACAGTTAACAAAGTAACAAAGACCTCCATCTTGTTATCTTCCCTTCCCATCCTTGATAGGTTAACTTCTGACCAAATCTGGTTCCACTGGATTTGCTCATCTTCTGGTGTTTCACCAGTGTCTGTTCTTGCAAGAAATGTAGATTGACTGGGAGCTGGGGGTTGGCATTAGAAAATAAATGACAAGATGTTGGTATATCAAAACTTGATTTGGCCTTGACGACTTCAGGACTTAACCGGTGCATAGCTTGAAGCTAGTGGGTAAACCTCAAGGTATTTTTGATTTGTATTCATTCACGTGTTACAATACGGGTTAAACCCTCCTGCTTAATTTAAACCAGCAACACAAAAAAGACTTATCCCATGCAGTAATCTGTGAAAATCCAAGAGGCCAAGAACTATTTAAAGTAAAAATTAACAACTTTATTTCTTAAGGTATAACAGAGAACAATTAACTATTTAGAACTCCTTCCTCTAACCTATCTTTTATCTTCCCTTATATAATACTAGTCTGATAAAACCCCCCATTAAGATTTATTAAATATTCAAGTTTTTAAAACCAGCCAACTGTTGAATCTTCTATTTGGATCTTCCTGTATCTTCTTTTCTTCTTCTTTGGGATTATGCTTCACTGGTCATGGATCGATAAAGGTACCTTTAAGAGAGCTATTTTTCATGCTATTTGTACATGCTGGTGGCGTGGCAGTTCTTCTCCCAACTGTTCAATTTTACTCAGTCTTATATCCCCAAAGCATCAGATTATGTCATTGGCCTGTAAGATTGTCAATATACTCAATTCAAACTTGATTGGAATTTGTTTTTTTTGGGGATATAATTTAAACTGATTGGCCTAATTCAAATCTGTTTTTGTCATCAGGCAACCAGCTACACTAACTGCTGTACCACATGCTTCATTGTATCTTGTTGAGAACACTTGGTGCTGTCAGGTAGTTCTGCTAGCTTTTAACTCTCTTAAAGGTACAGTACACCCACATCTTCATAACACATGGAATGAGGGCGTCACTGGCTAGGCTAGCATTTATTGCCCATCCTAATTGCCCAGAGGGTAGTTAAGAATCTCCCACATTGAATCTGGCATCATATGTAGGCCAGACCAAGTAAGGGTGGCAGCTTCTTTCTCTAAAGGACATCAGTGAACCACTTGGCTTTTTCTGACAATTGACAATGGCTTCATGGTCATCATTAGACTTTTAATTCCAGACTTTTATTGAATTCAAAATGCACCATTTGCCATACTGGGATTCAAATCCAGGTCCCAGAATATTACCTGGATCCCTGGATTAGTAGTCAGCAACAGTACCAAGAAGCCTTTGCCTCCCCATTATGTGTAAGTAAGTTCTACAAATATTTAAAATGAAAAAGATTGGCTAAGGTAAACATTGGTCCCTCAGAGGATGAGAGGGGGAAATTAATCGTGGGAAATGAGGAAATGGCTGCAGCTTTAAGCATGTATTTTGTGTCAGTCTTACATTTGAAGACACAAATAACATGCCAATAACTGATGACAAGGAGGATGTAGCAGGTGAGGACCTAGAAACTATTATTATCACTAAAGAGGTAGTGTTAGGAAAGCTATGGGGCTAAAGTTAGCCAAATCTCCAGGCCCTGATGAAATGCATCCCAAGTACTAAAAGAGATGACAGGAGAAATAGCAAATGCGCTAGTGGTAGTTCACCAAAATTTGGTGGACTCTGGGGCGTTTCCAGCAGATTGGAAAACAGCAAATGTGATGCCACTGTTGAAAAAAAGAGATAGACAAAATGCACCATTTGCCATACTGGGATTCAAATCCAGGTCCCAGAATATTACCTGGATCCCTGGATTAGTAGTCAGCAACAGTACCAAGAAGCCTTTGCCTCCCCATTATGTGTAAGTAAGTTCTACAAATATTTAAAATGAAAAAGATTGGCTAAGGTAAACAATAGGCCCGTTAGATTGATTTATGTAGTGTGGAAAATGCTTGAATCTATAATCAAAGAAGAAACTGCAAGACATCTGGATAGAAATTGTCCCAGCATGGGTTCATGAAAGGAAGATCATGTTTAACAAGTTTACTGGAATTCTTTGAGGACATTGTGAGTGCAGTGGACAATGGGGAGCCAATGGATGTGGCGTATGTGGATTTCTTAGATTACTTACAGTGTGGAAACAGGCCCTTCGGCCCAACAAGTCCACACCGATCCGCCGAAGCGCAACCCACCCATACCCCTACATTTACCCCTTACCTAACACTATGGGCAATTTAGCATGGCCAATTCACCTGACCTGCACATCTTTGGACTGTGGGAGGAAACCGGAGCACCCGGAGGAAACCCACGCAGACACGGGGAGAACGTGCAAACTCCACACAGTCAGTCGCCCCAGGCGGAAATTGAACCCGGATCTCTGGCGCTGTGAGGCAGAAGGCATTCAACAAAGTACTGCACAAAAGGCTACTGCATGACGTTATGTGTAATGTATTAGTACGGGTAGAAGAGGGTTAACTAATAGAAAGCAAAGAGTGAGGATAAATTGGTGTTTTTCTGGTTGGTGATTAATGGCTAGTGGAGTGACTCAGGGATCCGTGTTGGGTTTGTAATTGTTTACAATTTACACAGATGATTTAGAGTTGGGGAACAAGTGTAATGTGTCAACTACTGGATGATACTAAAATGGGTGGTAGAGTTAAGTGTGCAGGGGACACAAAGTCTTCAGAGGAATATAGATAGGTTAAGTGAATGTGCAAGGGTTTGGCTGATGGAGTACAATGTTGGTAAATGTGAGGTCATCTATTTTAGTAGGAATAACAGCAAAATGAACTGTTTATTAAATGGTGAAAAATTGTAGCATGATGCTGTGCAGAGGGATCTGGATGTCCTTGTGCATGAATCACAAAAAAGTTGGTTTGCAGGTGCAGCAGGAAATTAAGAAGGAAAATGGAATATTGTCCTTTATTGTCAGAGGGATGGAATTTAAAAATAAGGAGGTTATGCTGCAGCTGTATATGGTGCTAGTTAGGCCACACACTTGAGAAAGGATGGACTGGCATTGGAGGGGGTGTAGAGGAGGTTCACTAGGTTGACTCTGGAATTGAGAAGGCTGCCTTATGTGGAGAGATTGTGTAAACTGGGACTGCATTCGTTCGAATTTAAAAGAATGAGGGGGGAATCTTTCAGAAATGTACTAAATTATGAAAGGAATAGATAAGATAGAAGCAGGAAGCATTTTCCACGGGCAGGTGAAACTAGAATAAGGGGGCATAGTCTCAAAATAAGGGAGTGCAGGTTTAGGACTGAATTGAGGAGGAACTTCTTCTAAAAGGGTTGTGAATCTGTGGAATTCCCTGCCCAATGAAGCAGTTCAGGCTGCCTCGTTGAATGTTTTTAAGGCAAATACAGATCTTTGAACAGTAAAGGAAATAAGGTTCATGGTGATTGGGCAGGTAAGTGGAGCTGAGTCCCACCCATCATCATATTGAATGGTGGAGCAGGCTCGATGGGCCAGGCAGCCTACTTATTTTCTTATGTTCTAGTTGCTGGTTATCATGTATGAAGAGCTAACTGATGGAAGATTTTACCAGGCATTCTGGCCTTAACAGCCAGTGCGCAGGATGTTTGGAACATGTCTGGTTTAACAAGCGGATTGGCAGGGCTGTGAAAATGATAGGCTGGAAAGCCTTTAAACACAAAACTGTGACAGCTGATTCTTTGCCTTACTCCCAGAAATAAATAATAATGAAAGTTAAGATATTACCTGGTATTCTATTATGCTTTAATAATTTGTCAATATTTTAAGAAAATTAAGCTCTTCTCTGTGTAATTGAGTTTTTTAAAAATCCATTCATGGGGCATGAACTTCACTGACCAGGCCAGTATATTTCGCCAATTGGGCAGTTAACAGTCAAGGGGTCTGGAGTCACATGTAGACCAGACCAGAGGATGGCTATTTCCTTCGCTGAAGGATGTTAGTGAACCAGATGGGTTTTTCCAACAATCAATAATGGATTTATGTCATCGTTGGACACTTAATTCCAGATTTTAAAAAAAATTGAATTCAAATTCTACCATTTGCTGTGGTAGGACTCAAACTAGAACATTATCTGGTCACTAGATTAACAGTCCAGTGATAATACCACTGGGCCATTACCTCCCACTGTTGCAACCTGGCTGCATTCCTGTTGTTTCAGGTGCTAGCTGAAGTTGCAGATACCCCATGTGTAATCAATATAAGCCTGTGGCAATATCTAGCAAATTTCACTAGTTTACCAGTGTATGAATGAGAGAGTTTGGCACTATTCACGGTGCTTTCTTCAGAGAACTCAATAAACTGAGACCCCATCTGCAGACATTAAAGATTCCTTCGGATTATCTGAAGAAGATCTCAAGGTCGCGATAGAAATGTTATATCAAAGAGGTGTTTCCAACACTGATCGTGTCTTTTGTTTACAATGATTAAAAATGAACTTAGCTTAATGAAATGCTGCCAAGAACAGTCCTGAGCATTGATGGGAGCCCAGGCACCATCTCCAAATGACTGACTGCCTGCCCTCTCTTTGTCCCCACACTTTCCCTGGAGTTCTACACAGGGGTGTACCCTAAACCCCCCTTCCCCAGATAATCTCTCCAACATTGTCCTGTACAGGGCAAAGGTGGAACTTGTCAAAACATTGCAGTAATTATTTTGAGACTCACCCCCCCAAAGGCAGCAACAGTCTTGCTGTTGGTGTCCTGTTCTGGCTGCCTCCCTCCCCCCGCCCCGTTGGTGGGGGAAGCAGGGGCTCGACTGTTGTGTACTGCTGCCTACTGTCCTGAATGGTGAGCACACTTAGCAAGTGCTCACTGTCTCAATTCAATTGAACTGGTTGGGGGGGGGGTGGGGGAGAGAGGTTTCAGCAATGCTTCAGGTCCCTCACACACAAGTGTGTGTTTGCTCAGAAACCAGCCCTGAGACAGACAGGGAGGAAGGCAGACAGAGTGAAGAAAAAGGAAACTTCAGAAAACCCTGAGCCTCAGAGGAGAGGCATTGAGTAATCAAGGTTCCTCTGTATTTGGAAGAAGATATGGAGGGCTGTCCCTGAACTCCTGGCCAATATTTCTCCATTATCCAATGTCACTAAAACCAGTCATCACATTGCAGTTTGTGGGACTTTGCTGTACACAATTTGAGATGTTGTGTTTTCTATGTTATAATACTTCAAATGTCCTTCAAACTGAAATTCTTTAGGAAAGCCTTTATGTTGCATTAGGTTCTCACTGAGATTGAGTTCCAGGTGTTGATTGGGATTCAGAAAACATATGCTAGTGGAAAGTGAGGGTGATACAGAATGGACAGCCATAATTAAATCAGACCACAATCTACAATAACATTAATATTTCTTATCTATCTGTCCCTTACAGTGAAGTCCACATTCAGGGACTGCATAGACAGTGAGTTCCTTAAGACACATAACTTGATCGTTCCAGAGGATTATATCACTGAGAAGCGTACGAGTAGCAAAGCACCGATACCTGCAGGTAACATCTGAGGGCTTGCAACAGCTAATTTGATTCCTAAATGCAATATAGTGAGAAAGAACAAGCCAGTAACTATTCACTTAACATTAGCAGGAGGAAAGATAATAGAAACCTGTACAAAAACACAGCAAAAATGTATCTAAGAATGGAAAACAAAGAGTAGTTATTACAGATTCTTTAGGAGAAGATTATGTTTGAACAATGTTAGTTTTTCAAAGTTAACATAAAGGTTTGTGCACTGCGCATAATATGTTGGGAATTTAAAATTGGTTTGATACTCATGACTCATGTGGCGTAAGACAAATAAACTGATAAAATAGATTGATTTATTGTTGTCACATATACCAAGTTACAATGAAAAACATTGTTTTGTATGCTATACAGGCAAATCATGCCATACAATGTGCATCAGCGTAGCAGGACAGGATGTAAGCATAAGAGTAAGTTTGCAGATGACACCAAAATTGGAGGTGTAGTGGACAGCGAAGAGGGTTACTTCAGATTACAACAGGATCTTGACCAGATGGGCCAATGGGCTGAGAAGTGGCAGATGGCGTTTAATTCAGATAAATGCGAGGTACTGCATTTTGGGAAAGCAAATCTTAGCAGGACTTATACACTTAATGGTAAAGTCCCAGGGAGTGTTGCTGAACAAAGAGACCTTGGAGTGCAGGTTCATAACTACTTGAAAGTGGAGTCGCAGGTAGATAGGACAGTAAAGAAGGCGCTTGGTATGCTTTCCTTTATTGGTCAGAGTGTAGAGTACAGGAGGTGGGAGGTCATGTTGCGGCTGTACAGGACATTGGTTAGGCCACTGTTGGAATATTGCGTGCAATTCTGGTCTCCTTCCTATTGGAAAGATGTTGTGAAACTGAAAGGGTTCAGAAAAGATTTACAAGGATGTTGCCAGGGTTGGAGGATTCGATCTATAGGGAGAGGCTGAACAGGCTTGGGCTGTTTTCCCTGGAGCGTTGGAGGCTGAGGGGTGACCTTATAGAGGTTTACAAAATTATGAGGGGCATGGATAGAGTAAATAGGCAAAATCGTTTTCCTGGGGTCAGGGAGTCCGGAACTAGAGGGCATAGGTTTAGGGTGAGAGGGGAAAGATATAAAAGAGACCTATGGGCAGGTTTTTCACGCAGAGGTGATACGTGTATGGAATGAGCTGCCAGAGGAATGGTGGAGGCTAGTACATTGCAACATTTAAGAGGCATTTGGATGGGAAGGGTTTGGAGGGATATGGGCCGGGTGCTGGCATGTGGGACTAGATTGGGTTTGGATATCTGGTCGGCATGGGCGGGTTGGACTGAAGGGTCTGTTTCCATGCTGTACATCTCTATGACTCTAAGACTCTAACTGTTTGGCACAGAATCAGATAAGTTAATCGTTGTTTTAAGTGTGGCCTACAGAGAATCTGCAGTAGTGAGTAGAGTGGGTTCTTGATTCTCTGTTTTTGGAGATATGTCTCTTGGTTGAACTTAAAAATATAAGCCATAACTATTAATTTAACCTGGGGCAGTGTTTGTAGCAACGTTTTCACACAAAGGGTGGTATATGTATGGAATGAGCTGCCAGAGGAAGTGGTGGAGGCTGATACAATTGCAAATTTTAAGAGGCATTTGGATGGGTATATGAATAGGAAGGGTTTGGAAGGATATGGGCCGGATGCTGGCAGGTGGGACTTGATTGGGTTGAGCTATCTGGTCGGCATGGACGGGTTTGACCGAAGGGTCTGTTTCCATGCTGCATATCTCAATGACTGTGACTGTGACAGTATTACAGCCACAGAGAAGGTGCAGAGAGAGAGAGTGAGAGAGAAATTACAATTAACATTTGAGAGGTCTATTCAAGGATCTGATAACAGCAAGAAAGAAGATGTTCTTGAATCTATTCATATGTGTATATAAACTTTTATATTTTCTGCCTGATGAAAACAGGTGGAATAGAGTATAACCAAGGCAAGAGGGGTATTTGACCATTTTGGTTGCTTTACGTAGGGCACTGATAAGTTTAGATGGAGTCAATGAATGGAAGGCTGAATTGCACGATGGACTGGGCTGTGATCATGACTCTGTAGTTTCTTGCAGTCTTGGGAAGAGCAATTGCCAAACCACACTGTGATGCCTCCAGATAGAATGCTTTCTATGGTGCATTTGTCAAAATTAGTAAGAGTCCTTGTGGATATGTTGAATTTCCTGAGCCTCCTGAGGAAGTAAAGTTGTTGTTCTGATTTCTTGACCATTGCGTTGACATGGATGGACCAGAATAGATTGTTGGCGATCATCAAACTGTTAAGTTTGCAGATGACACCAAATTAGGGTGTTTTGCAGACAGCTGAGTTAAAATACTCTTTTGTGCCTGAAGGCAGGTCTAATGCACCATGAGCTCCACTGCAGGTAGGGCGTGAAGGTAGGTCCCAAAAATACCCCGGTTGGAATGGGGATTGAACCCTGCACTGTTGATTCATACTGGCTGTGCAGCCAACTGATTCCCCCACCCAAGGATTTTGAGTTGCTACAGCAACATATTCTTTTCCATGCATGCTGTAACCTGGAACTAGTGGCAGTGAAGGTTGAGGCTTCAATTTCTTTCCATTTCAAGTTGACGATGAACCTCTCCCAGCCAGTCGTATATATTGGAAGGACTTGCAAATTGATGGTCAACCTGTTAGACTGGATTATCACCATAGTTTTTTGTCCATCAAATCCTGGATTGTCACTTGAATGCAGAGCTTCTGGCAAACTACCTGCTGTGCCACAAGACCTCCTAGATATAGAACATAGAACGTTACTGCGCAGTACAGGCTCTTCAGCCCTTGATGTTGCACCGACCTGTGAAATTAATCTGATGCCCATCTAACCTACACTGTTCCATTATTATCCATATGTATGTCCAATGCACATTTAAATGCCATTAACGTCGGTGAGTCTACTATTGTTGCAGGCAGGCCGTTCCACCCCCCTCTACTCTCTGAGTGAAGAAACTATCCTAATATCTGTCCTAAATCTATCACCCTTCAATTTAAAGCTATGTCCCTCATGTTAGCCTTCACCATCCTAGGAAAAAGGCTCTCACTGTCTGCCCTATCTAATCCTCTGATACGTCTCGATTAAGTCACATCTCAACCTTCTTCTCGCCAACGAAAACAGCCTCAGTTCCCTCAGCCTTTCCTTGTAAGACCTTCCTTCCACACAAAGCAACATCCTAGTAAATCTCCTCTGAATCCATATAATGCAGTGACCAGAACTGCACGCAATACTCCAGGTGAGGCCTTACCAGTGTCTTGTACAGCTGAAGCATGACCTTGTGCCTCCAAAACTCAATCCCCTACCAATAAGCGCCTTCTTAACAACCCTATCAACCTGGATGGCAACTTCCAGGATTTCTGCATCTGGACACCAAGATCTCTCTGTTTATCTACACTGCCAAGATTTTTACCATGAGCCCAGTACTCTGAATTCCTGTTTCTTCTTCTGAAGTGAACTAACTCGCACTTTTCCGCATTAATCTCCATTTGTCACTTCTCAGCCCAGCTCTGTATCTTATCCATGTCCCTCAGTGACCCACAATATCCTTTGACTCTACCTGCAACTCTGCCCACCTTAGTGTAATCCACAAATTGACTAACCCATCCTTCTACGCTCACCTTCAGATCATTTATAAAAATGACAAACAGCAGTGGCCCCAAAACAGATTCTTGTGGCAACCACTGGTGACTATGACATTGGAAGGGAGATTACAGAGACTTAGACAGAAATTTAAAAAGGAGGTCCTCAAGGGTAGTAATATCTGGATTACTCCCAGTGCTACGAGCTAGTGAGGGCAGGAATAGGAGGATAGAGCAATGAATGCATGGCTGAGGAGCTGATGTATGGGAGAAGGATTCACATTTTTGGATCATTGGAATCTCTTTTGGGGTAGAACTGACCTGTACAAGAAGGACGGATTGCACCTAAATTAGAAGGGGACTAATATACTGGCAGGGAAATGTGCTAGAACTGCTTGGGAGGATTAAACTAGTAAGGTGGGGGGGACACCCAGGGAGATAGTGAGAAAAGAGATTGATCTGAGACAGGTAGAGCTAAAAACAGAAGTGAGTCAAACAGTCAGGGCAGGCAGGGACAAGTTTGGACTAATAAATTAAACTGCATTTATTTCAATGCAAGGGCCTAACAGGGAAGGCAGATGAACTCAGGGCATGGCTAGGAACATGGGACTGGGATATCATAGCAATTACGGAAACATGGCTCAGGGATGGGCAGGACTGGCAGCTGAATGTTCCAGGATACAAATGCAACAGGAAGGATAGAAAGGGAGACAAGAAAGGAGGGGGAGTGGCATTTTTGATAAGGGATAGCATTACAGCTGTGCTGAGGGAGGATATTCCCGGAAATACATCCAGGGAAGTTATTTGGGTGGAACTGAGAAATAAGACAGGGATGATCACCTTACTGGGATTGTATTATAGACCCCCCAATAGTCAGAGGGAAATTGAGAAACCAACTTATAAGGAGATCTCAGCTACCTGTAAGAATAATAGGGTAGTTATGGTAGGGGATTTTAACTTTCCAAACATCGACTGGGACTGCCATAGTGTTAAAGTTTTACATGGAGAGGAATTTCTTAAATGTGTACAAGACAATTTTCTGATTCAATATGTGGATGTAGCTACTAGAGAAGGTGCAAAACCTGACGTACTCTTGGGAAATAAGGCAGGGCAGGTGACTGAGGTGTCAGTGGGGGAGTACTTTGGGGCTAGCAACCATAATTCTATTCATTTTAAAATCGTGATGGAAAAGGACAGACCATACCTAAAAGTTGAAGTTCTAAATTGGAGAAAGGCCAATTTTGACGGTATTATGCAAGAACTTCCGAAAGCTGATTGGAGGCAAATGTTCACAGGTAAAGGGACGGCTGGAAAATGGGAAGCCTTCAGAAATGAGATAACAAGAATCCAGAGACTGTATATTCCTGTCAGGGTGAAAGGGAAGGCTGGTAGGTATAGGGAATGCTGGATGACTAAAGAAATTGAGGGTTTGGTTAAGAAAAAGAAGGAAGCATATGTCAGGTGTAGACAGGATAGATCGAGTGAATCGTTAGAAGAGTATAAAGAAAGTAGGAGTATGCTTAAGAGGGAAATCAGGAGGGAAAAACGGGGACATGAGATAGCTTTGGCAAATAGAATTAAGGAGGATCCAACGGGTTTTTACAAATATATTAAGGACAAAAGAGTAACTCGGGAGAGAATAGGTCCCCTCAAAGATCAGCAAGGCGGCCTTTGTGTGGAGCCACAGAAAATGGGGGAGATACTAAATGAATATTTTGCATCAGTATTTACTGTGGAAAAGGATATGGAAGATATAGACTGTAGGGAAATAGAGGGTGACATCTTGCAAAATGTCCAGATTACAGAGGAGGAAGTGCTGGATGTCTTGAAACGGTTAAAGGTGGATAAATCCCCAGGACCTGATCAGGTGTACCCGAGAACTCTGTGGGAAGCTAGAGAAGTGATTGCTAGGCCTCGTGCTGAGATACTTGTATCATTGATAGTCACAGGTGAGGTGCCAGAAGACTGGAGGTTGGCAAACATGTGCCACTGTTTAAAAAGAGTGGTAAAGACAATCTAGGGAACTATAGACCAGTGAGCCTGACCTTGGTGGTGGGCAAGTTGTTGGAGGGAATCCTGAGGGACAGGATGTGCATGTATTTGGAAAGGCAAGGACCGATTCGGGATAGTCAACATGGCTTTGTGCGTGGGAAATTATGTCTCACAAACTCGATTGAGTTTGTTGAAGAAGTAACAAAGAAGATTGATGAGGGCAGAGCAGTAGAGAAGTAACAAAGAAGATTGATGAGGGCAGAGCAGTAGATGTGATCTATATGGATGTCAGTAAGGTGTTCGAAAAGGTTCCCCACGGGAGACTGATTAGCAAGATTAGATCTCATGGAATACAGGGAGAACTAGCCATTTGGATACAGAACTGGCTGAAAGGTAGAAGACAGAGGGTGGTGGTGGAGGTTGTTTTTCAGACTGGAGGCCTGTGGCCAGTGGAGTGCTACAAGGATCGGTGCTAGGCCCTCTACTTTTTGTCATTTACATAAATGATTTGGATGTGAGCATAAGAGGTACAGTTAGTAAGTTTGCAGATGGCACCAAAATTGGAGGTGTAGTGGACAGTGGAGAGGGTTACCTCAGATTACAACAGGATCTTGACCAGATCCATCCAGCTGCCTCTTAAATGTTGCAATTGTACCAGCCTCCACCTCTTCCTCTGGCAGCTCATTCCATACACGTACCACCCTCTGAGTGAAAATGTTTCCCCTTAATAGGTCTCTTTTACATCTTTCCCCTCTCACCCAAAACCTATGCCTTCTGGTTCTGGACTCCCGTACCCCAGGGAAAAGACTTTGCCTATTTACACAATCCATGCCCAAGTTTTTTATTCACCCATTGCTCTGTATGTCCTTGCTTACTATGATCTGCCTGTACTGCTTGTAAACAAAGCTTTTCACTGTACTTAGGTACACATGACAATAAATCAAATCAAGAGAATATATTTACTTAGAGTGAACTAAAAAATGAGCAATGATTCAGGGCAATCAAAAATTTTTTTTCCTATCAGAAGGATGTTGTAAAACTTGAAAGGGTTCAGAAAAGATTTACAAGGATATTGCCAGGGTTGGAGGATCTGAGCTACAGGGAGAGGCTGAACAGGCTGGGGCTGTTTTCCCCGGAGTGTCGGAGGCTGAGGGGTGACCTTATAGAGGTTTATAAAATCATGAGGGGCATGGATAGGATAAATAGACAAGGTCTTTTCCCTGTGGTGGGGGTTTCCAGAACTAGAGGGCATAGGTTTCGGGTGAGAGGGGAAAGATATAAAAGAGACCTAATAAGGGATGGATAGTGTAAATAGGCAAAGTCTTTTCCCTGGGGTACGGGAGTCCAGAACCAGAAGACATAGGTTTTGGGTGAGAGGGGAAAGATGTAAAAGAGACCTAATAAGGGGCAACTTTTTCACTCAGAGGGTGGTACGTGTATGGAATGAGCTGCCAGAGGAAGTGGTGGAGGCGAGTACAATTGCAACATTTAAGAGGCAGCTGGATGGATAAACGAATAGGAAGGATTTGGAGGGATATGAGCCGGGTGCTGGCAGGTGGGACTAGATTGGGTTGGGATATCTGGTCAGCATGGACAAGTTGGATCGAAGGGTCTGTTTCTATGCTGTACATCTCTATGACTCTATGACTCTATATGAACTATTGACAAAGAGAATTAGATAAGTCTATTTGGTTCTGATTTTTTTTCTCAAAAGCATAAAAAAATCCTTAATCTTCAAATTGATGGGCTAAACTAATAAAGTTATTGAGAGATAGTGGATGAAATCAGTCACTGATTCTCAATCTTCTAGGCATTAGTGAAGGAGAAAATGTTAATTGGAGGTATACATGATAGTTCCAAGGCAATCCCATTAAACAGCTGAATTAAAGAGTGAATTAGTAAATGTGAGGTTGTACTTGGAGTTATGGAACAAATCTATATAGAAGGAATTAATTTTATCTTGTGGAATGACCTGTTTTTTTCAAAAATATTGACCTCACTGATTGTGAGTAAGCAGTGTAAGTAAAAAAGAAAACCAAAATGTACGGGAGGACTTTTCTGGTCTGATTCCTGACTCTATTATGACTCAGTGGTGCCTTTACCGGCTGTGACAAAGAGTTTAAGAGCAGGGAGGTTATGTTGGAATTTCGTTTAGATTTGGATCACAGCTGGAGTATTCTTTGCAGTTCTAGTCACTGCTCTGTAGGAAAGATATAATTGCATTGGAAGAGGTGTAGAATTGCAGATTAGATCCACCAGGATGTTGCCTGAGTTGGAGCATTTTATCAATGGAAACAGGTTGGTTGTGCCCATTTGTTTCTTTAGAGCAGATAAAGACTGAGGGAGAACCCGATTGAGGTGTCCAAGATTATGTGGTGTATGCGCAGGGTGAATAGAAAGCAGCTGTTCTCCTTAGTTGAAACATCAATAAAGATGGGGGCTATTTTTTTTAAGTGAAAATCGGGAAGGTTAGAGAGGATTTGAGGAAAAACTTTTTACCCACGGAGTGGTGGGAATCTGGAATGCACTGCCTGGGCTGGTGGTACAGGTGGGAAACCAGAAAGTAGTGACAATATGAAACTCACTACTGAGCAGTCTGATCAGGGTGAATAACATAGGTGCATTTCAAGGAAAGCTAGATAAAAACATGATTATAAAAGTTCAGAACAAGATGTTTCTGGGATTAGGCAAAGGGGGAGGAGGAGGTTCAACTGGAGCATGAACCAGATGGCCAGTCTGTCTGCTATAATACTTTGTGCTACTTGTCAATACTGGTTCGAGTTTACTTTCATAATGAATTTCTGGCTCCATTATTGGAAAGTCCTCTAAAAAAGTGGGAAACTTTAAGTTGAAATAATTTGGGACACTTCCTGACATGTTGCTTACTCTCCTTTCATGGAATGTGTAGGCCAACATTTATTGCCCGTAACTATCTTCTTGTACGGCTAATGTTCATGGGATGTAGGTACATGCGGTGTGCTGTTGGAAGGGAATTCCAGGATGTTGGAAGTAACAGTGATATATTTCCAAGTTGGGCTAGTGTGTGGCTTGGAGGGAAACTTACATGTTATGGTGTTCCCATGAATCTGTTGCTCTTGGCCTTCTCGATGGGAGAGGTCATGAGTTTGGAAGCAAGAAGCCTGGTGGGTTGTTGCAGTGAATCTTGTCAATGGTACACACTGTTGCCATTATGTGAGAGTGGTGGAGGGAATCAATGTTTACGAAGGTAAGTTGGGTGCCAGTCATTCCCTAAATGATCAGTTTACATTTGGTCAAAACAATTTCTTTTCGTGAATTGTGTTTATTCATTGCATCTTGCAAGAGTAGACTTGAAAAGAAATGAGAAGTTAAAAAGTCTAAAGATCGCAGTAAATTACGGGTGCAATGATTTATTCCAATTAATTAACTTTACACTTGCAATATTGCATTTCTGTGCTCAATCAGGACGTATAAGGTGATGTCAAACAAAGCATGGAATGTTGGAGAACAAATTAATGTGATTTCACATGAGAATCTCCAAGGCAATGGTTTTAGAGTAAAAAAGCTTGTTTTTTTTGATTAGATTAGATTACTTACAGTGTGGAAACAGGCCCTTCGGCCCTACATGTCCACACCGCCCCGCCGAAGCGCAACCCACCCATACCCCTACCTTTACCCCTTACCTAACACCACGGGCAATTTAGCATGGCCAATTCACCTGACCTGCACATCTTTGGACTGTGGGAGGAAACCGGAGCACCCGGAGGAAACCCACGCAGACACGGGGAGAATGTGCAAACTCCACACAGTCAGTCGCCTGAGGCGGGAATTGAACCCGGGTCTCTGGCGCTGTGAGGCAGCAGTGCTAACCACTGTGCCACCGTATTTATTATGACAATTTTCATAACCTCAGGATTTCCTGACAGCCAATTAAACACTTACCTTTGAAGTGCAGTCTGTGTTGTGAAGGAAATAATGCTGCCTATGTTTGCACAGCAAGATCTCGCAAACAGCAATGGGATAAACTTAAACAGTGATGTGTGGTGTTCCCAACCCACACTTTTCCTGCATTGTTGAGAATGGCCAGAGACAGAAAGCCTTTGCTGCTCAGCAGTTTTATGGAAAATAAAATTCTAGACTCCTTGTGTTTCCTTTTCAGCCTATAGTGATTACAGAACAGAAGGACACTTTAATTGAAGTCCATGCTGGCTTTCTACTGAGAACATCAATTAGCCTCACCCCCCAATTTATTCCCGTATCCACTGTAAGTTTATTTCCCTCAACTGCCTATCAAATCTCTTTTTCAAATCATTGGTCATCTCCATTTTTATCACCCTTGTAGGCAAGGCATTCTAAATCATTGGCATCCACCCTTATGAAGACATTTTCCTAACATGGCACCTACATTCCTAAACTTTAAATCTGCCTCTCAGTTCATCAGTCAAGGGGTACAGTTGCTACCTCTATTTTATCTGAACCTCTATCAAATACCCTCTCCTTTGCTCTGAGGAGAATGTAGTCGAAAAATATGGTGCTGGAAATGTATGAATTCCTGACGAAGGGCTAATCCCAAAACGTTGATTCTCCTGATCCTCGGCTGCTGCCTGACTGGCTGTGCTTTTCCAGTGCCACACTTTTCGACTCTGATCTCCAGCAACTGCAGTCCTAAATTTCTCCTAGTGTCTGTTGAACACGTGGCTACAGGGATGGTGCAGGAGGGAGGGTTTCGGGGACCTGGATAATTGGGGCTCATTCCGGGATAGGTAGGACCTCTACAAACAGGATGGTGTACACCCGAGCCAGAGGGGTACCAATATCCTGGAGGGGAAATTTGCTAATGCTATTCAGGAGGATTTACGTTAATTGAGCAGGGGGGTGGGAACCTAAACTGTAGTTCCCATGTCCAGGAGGTTGAGATGAATGAGGGTAGAAAGATGGTTTCAAAGTCGCAAGAGTTCACCAGCAAGCAGGAAGATGGTTTGAACTGTGTCTACTTCAACGCCAGGAGCGTCCAGTATAAGGTAGGTGAACTTGCAGCATGGGTTGGTACCTGGGACTTCGATGTTGTGGCAATTTCAGAGACATGGATAGAGCAGGGACAGGAATGGTTGTTGCAGATTCTGGGATTGAGATGTTTCAATAAGAACAGAGAAGATGCTAAAAGAGGGGGAGATGTGGCATTGTTAGCCAAGGACAGTATTATGGTAGCAGAAAGGACTTTTGAGGACTCGACTACTGAAGTAGTATGAGCTGAGGTTAGAAACAGGAAAGGAGAGATCACCCTGTTGGGAGTTTTTTTATAGACCTCCAAATAGTTCCAGAGATGCAGAAGATAGGATAACAAAGATAATTCTGGATAGAAGCGAGAGTAACAGGGTAGTGGTTATGGGGGCTTTAACTTTCCAAATATTGACTGGAAATACTATAGTTCGAGTACTTTAGGTGGGTCAGTTTTTGTCCAATGTGTGCAGGATGGTTTCCTGCCACAGTATGTAGACAGACCAACAAGGGGCGAGGTCACACTGGATTAGGTACTAGGTAATGAACCTGGCCAGCAGTTAGGTTTGGAGGTAGGTGAGCACTTTGGTGACAGTGACCACAATTTGGTCATGTTTCCTTTAGTGATGAAAGAGATTGGTATATAATGCAAGGCAAGAATTATTGCTGGGGTAAAGGCAATTATGATGCGATTAGGGAAGATTTAGGATGTATAGTGGTATGAAGATGTGATTGCAGTCTACCTTGAAAAGAGTTAAAGCTAACAGAACTGCTTGACAGCACCAAATGTTCTCAATAAGGTAACAATGTGACACTTGGTCAAAAGCTAGGGTAGCTAGTTGCCTGGAGACAGAAAGAAATTCAAATTAGGCCAATCAGTTTAAATTATACCTCGAAATATACTAAATTCTAATCAAGTTTGGATTTAGTATATTGACAATCTTAAAAGCCAGTGACACAATCCGATAGTTTGGGAGTATAAGACCGGGGAAAATTGAACAGTTGGGTGGAGAATAGTTTGGTGCCACGCCACCAGCATATAGAGATTGCCCGAAAAATAGCTCTCTTAAAGGTACCTTCATCGATCCGTGACCGGTGAAGCATAGTCCCTAAGAAGAAAAGAAGACACAGGAAGATCCAATTAGAAAATCCAACAGCTGGCTGGTTTTGAAAACTTGAATTTTTGGTAAATCTTAATCAGGAGTTTAATTGGATTTGTACTATATAAGGGAAGATAAAAGATAGGTTAGAGGAAGGAGTTGTAAATAGCTTAATGATTCTCTGTTATACTTTAAGAAATGAAGTTGTTAATTTATGAGTTTTCACAGATTACTGCATGGGATAAATCTTTTCTGGATTGCTGGTTTAAATTAAGCAGGAGAGTTTACCCCGTGTTGTAACACTTTGGGGGCTCATCCAGGATTCAAACTGGGATCTTTAGGGAATGGGCACAATTGAAATGTGCAGCTTATTCAGAGGACAGCTACTACATGTCCTTTATAAGTATATACCTGTCAGGCAGGGAGGAAGCGGTTGAGCGAACAAGCCGTGGTTTACTAAACAAGTTGAATCTCTTATCAAGAGGAACAAGAAGGCTTATGTTAGGATGAGACATGAAAGTTCAGTTAGGGCACTTGAGATTTATGGTTAGCGAGGAAAGACCAAAAGGGAAAGCTAAGAAGAGCCAGGAGGGGACATGAGAAGTAATTGTCAGGTAGGGCTAAGTGAATAGTTTTCCTCTATATTCACACTGGAAGAAGACAATGTGGTCGAGGAGAATACTGAGATACAGGCTACTAGACTAGACGGGATTGACGTTTGCAAGGAGGAGGTGTTAGCAATTCTGGAAAGTGTGGAAACAGATAAGTCCCCTGGGCCAAATGGGATTTATCCTAAAATTCTCTGGGAGGCTAGGGAGGAGATTTCACAGCATTTGGCTTTGATCTTAATGTCGTCATTATCTACAGGAATAGTGCCAGAAGACTGGAGGATAGCAAATGTTGTCTCCTTGTTCAAGAAAGGGAGTAGAGACAACCCTAGTAATTATAGACCAGTGAGCCTTACTTTGGGTGTGGGTAAAGTGTTGGAAAAGGTTATAGGAGATAGGATTTTTATTAATCTAGAGAGGAATAAGTTGATTAGGGATAGTCAACATGGTTTTGCGAAGGGTAGGTTGTGCCTCACAAACCTTATAGAGTTCTTTGAGAAAGTGACCAAACAGGTAGATGAGGGTAAAATGGTGTATATGGATTTCTGTAAAGCGTTTGATAAAGTTCCCCACGGTGAGCTATTGCACAAAATATGGAGGCATGGAATTGAGGGTTTGGATTTAGCGGTTTGGATCAGAAGTTGGCTAGTTCAAAGAAGACAGAGGTGGTTGATGGGAAATGTTCATCCTGGAGTTCAGTTACGAGTGGTGTACTACAAGGATCTGTTTTGGGTCACTGCTGTTTGTCATTTTTATAAATGACCTAGATGAGGGCATAGAAGGATGGGTTAGTAAATTTGCAGATTGCACTGAAGTCAATGGAGTTGTGGATAGTGTGGAAGGATGTTGCAGGTTACAGAGGAACATAGATAAGCTGCAGAGTGGGCTGAGAGGTGGCAAATGGAGTTTAATGCGGACAAGTGTGATGTGAGTCACTTTGGAAGGAGCAACAACAATAGAGTACTGGGCTAATGGTAAGAATTCTTGATAGTGTGGATGAGCAGAGCGTTCTCGGTGTCCATGTACATTGATCCCTGAAAGTTGCCACCCAGGTTGATAGGGTTGTTAAGAAGGCATACGGTGTGTTAGCTTTTATTGGTAGAGGGATTGAGGTTCGGAGTCACGAGGTCATTGCTGCAGCTGTACAAAACTCTGGTGTGGCTGCACTTGGAATATTGCATACAGTTTTGGTCACCGCATTATGTGGAGGGTTTGGAAAGGGTTCAGAGGAGATTTACTAGGATGGAGGGAATGTCTTATGAGGAAAGGCTGAGGGACTTGAGGCTGTTTTTTGTTAAGAAGGTTGAGAGGTGACTTAATTGAGACATAGAAAATAATCAGAGGTGTTAGGGTCGGCAGTGAGAGCCTTTTTCCTCGGATGGTGATGGCTAGCATGAGGGGACATAGCTTTAAATTGAGGGGTGACAGATATAGGACAGATGTCAGAGGTAGTTTCTTTACTCAGAGAGTAGTAGGGGCGTGGAACACACTGCCTGTAACAGTAGTAGACTCGCAAACGTCAAGGACATTTAAATTGTCATTGGATAAACATATGGATGAAAATGGAATAGTATAGGACAGTTGGGCTTCAGATTGGTTCCACAGTTCGGCGCAACATCGAGGACCGAAGAGCCCATACTGCGCTGTAACATTCTATGTTCCATGTTTTATGTCTGAGGAGAACATGCCCAGCTTCTCCATACTATGCTTGTCATTAAAATTCCACACCCCTGGAACCATTATATTAAATCTCCCACTGCACCTTCTGAAAGGTTTTAACATTCTTCTTAACGTGTTTTGACCAGAATGTGATTTAATATTCTATTTGTGGCATCCAGGTTTTGTTAAAGGTTTAATGTAACTTCTCAGATTTTTTATTCAGTACCTCTGTCAGTATTCTGTCAATATTTTTGTCACCTTTGAAGAAGTATGTGCACAAACCTGAGCTCCCTCTCTCTCTGTAACTATTTAGGAATATTCAATAGAGTGTTATGCAAATTTTATATATTTCTTTTTGAACAGAACAACCTCCAGTAATGGAGGACTCCCTCAGTACTGTTTAGAAATACCAATCTACATTTGTTATGCTCTAAAGTATGCAGGAGGAATTGAACCCACCACCTTCTAGTTCATTGGCAAACATACTACCAACTGAGCTACAGCTGTCATTGTATTGATGGGGACTGTGATTATTGTATGGCTCACAGACACCAGAAGCAAATTAATATGAATTAAAATTCTTGGCAGTGTGGAGGAACAGAGGGACCTGAGTGTGCAAGTACTTAGATCCCTCAAAGTTGCCACCCAAGTGGATAGGGTTGTTAAGAAAGCATATGGTGTTTTGGCTTTCATTAACAGGGGGAATAGAGTTTAAGAGCTGCGAGGTTTTGCTGCAGCTCTACAAGTTCCTGGTGAGACCACACTTGGAATATTGTGTCCAGTTCTGGTCGCCCTACTAAAGGAAAGATACAGAAGCTTTGGAGAGGGTTCAAAGAAGGTTTAGCAGGATGCTGCCTGGACTGGAGGGCTTGCCTTTTGAAGAAAGGTTGAATAAGGTCGGACTTTTCTCTCTGGAAAGAAGGAGCAAGAGAGGAGACCTGATCGAGGTATACAAGGTAATGAGAGGCATGGATAGAGTCAGTAGCCAGAGACTTTTCCCCAGAGCAGGATTGACTGGTACGAGAAGTCATAGTTTGAAGATACTAGGAGGAAGGTATAGAGGAGACGTCAGAGGTAGGTTCTTTACACAGAGAGTTGTGAATGCATGGAATGCGTTGCCAGCGGTGGTGGTGGAAGCAGAGTCCTTGGGGACATTTAAGCGACTGCTGGACATGCACATGGATAGCAGTGAGTTGAGGGGTGTGTAGGTTAAGATACTATATTTTACATTAGGATTAAACCTTGGCACAACATCGTGGGCAAAAGGGCCTGTCTGTGGTGTACTTTTCTATGTTCGATGTTCTAAAATTATAGTTATAGTGAGGACTATGTTTCTTTTATTTTTCTTGTTCAGCAAAACCTCAGACCTATGTTCCAAAACTGACAAAAACTTTCAAGAAACGGATTTCGAAAAGCCCAGTAGATGATGGATACACCGACATGAGCCAACCTAAGGGTCCTTGTGGATTATTAGAGTGCAAATCATCTTTAACTTTGCTGTCATCCTCTGAGGAGTCAATTGTTCCAAAAGTATCCAAGTCCCAGGTAGGTCTTCCAGTCCAAATACCTGGATGTCATTAGATATTGAAGTGCTCTGCTTAGGATTTGTGTTTGAAAAATAGTATTGCATTCTATTGATATTCATTCAGCCTGGGCTGTAAGAATGTGGGTTATCTGTTATAAGGCTGACAGGGTTAATTGATAAAGTCAATAAATCACTGATAAAGATAGAATCCTAGAATGGTCACCTCCTTTTTATATTTGGTCATGGTGGATGTTACTGGCTAGGCTGGTATTTACTTTCCTGAATCTGAATGGCCTTAGATGGGAGTTAAGAGTCAACCACATTTCTGTGGGTCTGGAGTCACATGTAGATGGTAGATGGTAGATTTCCTTCCCTATCAGACACTGATGAACCAGATAGAGTTTTGAGTCAATTGACAATGCTTTGGTAGGCATTAGGCTGCCTTTTTATTTTGAATTCGTATTGAATTCAGATGCTACCTTACTGGGATTCAAACCCACATACATTAGCCTAGGGTTTGAATTACTAGTCCAATGACTTTACCACTATCTCCTCCCACAATTCAGTTCATTGTTTGGCTTTGCTAGCCCTCTGAAGAGCAGCTCTCATAATGCCACTTCTCTGGCATTTGCACATGGTCCTGCAAATGTTCCCTTTTCAGGTATTAGTCCAATTCCTCTTGAAAATCTCAATTTTCCTGACCAACGTTGCACTCTCAAGTAATATATTCTATATCCCAACCACTTGTCATGTGAAAAATTTTTTTCCTCATGTCACCAATGCTTCTTGCCAATTGCCTGATATCTCTGCTCTCTGCTTCACAGTCCTTCCACCACTGGAAACAATTTCTCCCCCTCTACTTTGTCCATGCCCCTCGAGATTTTACCCCTCTGTCAAATGCCCTCAATCTTTTCTTCTCCAAGGAAAACAATCTAAAGTCATCCAGTGTATCTATGTCTCTGGAACCATTTTCATGAATCTATTTTGCACCCTCTCTAATGCTTCGTAAACTTGATGCCCAGAACTAGCCACTATATTCCAAAGTGAGGCTAAACCTGTACTTTATGCAGTTTAAACATAACTTCTCTGATTTCGTGATCTATGCATCACTTGACAAAGCCCAGAATGCTGTGTGCTTCATCAACCACTTTCTCAGCTTGCTCCACTGCCTGCAATGATTTTATGCACATATACACCCAGATCCCTCTGTTCCTGCACTCACTATAGAATTTTACCTTTCGTTTTATATTTTATTGTTTCAAAGTTAATTCATGCACATGTCTCTGTATTGCATTTCATTTCATCTGCCAGTTGTTTGCACGATTCACCAACATGTCCATGTCCTTTTCAGTCCTACATGGTCCTACATGGTTCACAATACACCTCTATTTCATATCATCCGCAAGGTTTGAAATTGTGTCTTGTATATTAAAACCTGGATCATTACTACGCATAAGGAAGAGCAATATTCCTAATAACAATTCCTGGGGAATTCACCATAAACATTGCTTTAGTCTGACAAACAAATACTACTCCTTAATTTTGTATCTATTTTGCTGCTCTCACTTTTGTGGGATAAACTGTAATATATTATATGTTTTATATATATATATATAAAATATTATTTATAGTAAGCTTGGGTTTCTGGATTTTGAGTTATTAACTGGTTGATTTTCTGTGTATCTGAAGTCAATAATTAACTTGTAAGCATTTCTGTAAACATGGCGATTTATTTTAAAAACAGTTTTTGAAATTTGGCTTGAGAGTGAAGGGTTTTGTGCATTACTATTCAATACTGCTGTGTGTATTTTCAAACTTCTTGCATAATCACATATATGGAACTGTTGTGGTTATCACCTTCCTAGTTTCGTCTTCCCTCATCACACAGTACCTGTACTGCCCACTTTCTGACTTGGCTACTATGTTGGTTAGAGCTTTGCATATCATCCCAGAAAAATATGTGATGTCTTGCTCTCAGACCAGATAGTTAAAATGATCAGGTATTACCAACTCTGCCTTTTCCATCATGTAAGCTAATCATAAGTACAAGGACTAGGCAAAAGTGAGGACTGCAGATGCTGGAAACCAGAGTATAGATCAGAATGGTGCTGGAAAAGCACAGCAGGTCAGGCAGCCTGCTGCTCCTCGGATACTGCCTGAACTGCTGTGCTTTTCCAGCACCACTCTGATCTAAACCCATAAGTACAAGGACTTCCTTATCTGAGAATAACTTTCTAATGTTATACTTTGCAGGTTTTTGACTGCCATCTTACATCAGCATTTCCTTTCAGGTTAAGCACTGTCAATTTAGACAGGCAAGGCATGATGGTAAAGTAAGCAGTTAAGTTGTCAGTTTTTAAATCCTTACCCAATTGTAAATTTCTCCATGTTTTGAAAGGAAGAAAAATCCAACAAGTACCTTTGGAGGGATCAACTGCCTGTGGCTGATCGAATACAGGCACGAGAAGTTATGACAAAGTTTGAGAAATGCCACAACTTCCTGAAGAACCCACGCCACCTGCCTCCTCAAGAAGGAGGCAAATCACTTATCATTCCAAAAAAGAAGGTGCCAAAGAAAGTTGCCGGAAGACACATATTTGTAGACAAAAGGTATAAAGTGCTCAGCTTAGTACGTGGTTTATTTCTAGAGATGTAGAATTGAAAAGCAGAGAAGTCATGTCAAATTCATACAGAAACTTAATTGGACTGCACAGGATACTGTGCACCCTTTTGTTTTCATATAATAATAAGTCTAAAGTTTGGGCGCAGGAGAAGTCTTGAATGATACTAGAACTGACAGACAATACTTATCAGTAAAATACTCTTTTCTCTGCAGTGACACAACAGAAATCTTTAAAATCATGAAGGGATTCAATAGGATGAATACAGAAAAGATTTTTCCAGTTTCAGGCAAGACTGGAAGCCATAAATATAAAACAGCCACTGATAAATGCAATTCAGAGTTCAAGAGAAACTTCTTTTTTCAAAAAGTGGTCAGATTGGCTTGCTAGCACATGGCTTAGTTGAGGGGAAGAGTATATCTGCCTGGCAACGAACTAATGCCAAAAATAGAGATGAGTGATTCAAATTCAATACAGAGTTGTAAGTATAAAGTGAACAGGATGAGAAATACACAATATTTGCAAGAGACAGGAAAAATTCCAAAGGAGGAAGGGTAGCCCTGACAGTGAAGGATGACATTAGTGAGAAAGGATCTGACTTAAGAAGATAAGAAAATAAAATCGGTGTGGGTAGAAAGTAGGAATAGCAAGAACCAGAAAACACTGATTGGGGTAGTTTATAGGCCCCTTAACAGTAATTGTAGCGTTGGTGAAAGCACTAAACAAGAAGTTGGAGAGGTGATGACTTTGTGGTGCTATTGCTAGACTGTTAATCCAGAGACCCAAAGAATGTTCTGAGGACCTGGGCTCAAATCCCACCATAGCAAATGATGGAATTTGAAAACAATAAAAATCTGAAATTAAGTGTCTAGTAATGACCATGAAACAATTGTCAGGGAAAAACACATTTGGTTCACTAATGTCCTTTAGGGAAGGAAACTGCTGGCCTACATGTAACTCCAGATCCATGTGGTTGAATCTTAACTGCCATCTAAGATGGAAATAAATGCTGGTCTAGCCAGTGACACCCACATCCCATGAACGAACTTTAAAAAAATTATTGAAGCTTATAACAAAGGCAATGTGAGGGGCCATCATCTTTGACAAAACCGATTACAGACTGAAGAGGGCTAATTGCATGAAGAGGCTAAAACATTTGGCTGTGTGTGAATAGTTAAAAATGTAAAAACTCTAAATTCTAAATCAAAAATTCAGCAAAAACACACAGGAAATTAAGGCTAGTATTTGCTTTAAAAAATATGCCTTATAGTCTTGTACACAAAAAAAGGCCTAAGGATTAGGAGCGTATTAGAAACCAGCAAAGGGGTCCTAAAACATTGATTTAAAAAAAAGGAACAAAAATAGATTATGAGTGTAATTATCCAGTAATATAATAACAGATTGTAAGAGCTTTTATAAATATATTGAAATAAGAGAGTAGCTAAAGTAAACATTGGTCTCTTAGAAGCAAGACAGGAGAAATTATTGTGTGAAATGATAAAGTGGCAGAGGCATTGAATAAGTATTTTGTGACTGTTTTGACAGCAGAAAACACAACTGAGCTGAAAATGTGTTGCTGGAACAGCGCAGCAGGTCAGGCAGCATCCAGGGAACAGGAGAATCGACGCTGCGCTGTTCCAGCAACACATTTTCAGCAGAAAACACAAGTCTAATTGGGAACAGATGACAACCTAGGAGCTAAAATCAGTAGGGAAATTGAGGAAAATAATATCAACAGAGATAAAAGTATTGGAAAAATTTAAAGGAATAAAATCTAATAAATCGCAAAACCCAATGGCCTATACTCTAGGGTTCTAAAACAGAGAGCTGAAGATACAGTGGATGCACTTGCTATGATTTTCCAAAATCTTTTAGATTCAGGAATAGTCCCATCAGATTGGAAATTGGCAAATGTTATACTACTTTTCAAGAAAGAAATGAGAGGGAAAATGGGTTCCTACAGGCCTGATAGCTTAACATCAATTGTTGGGAATTTGCTGGATCTATTATTAAGGTAATATTGACAATACATTGAGAAAACCACCTGTCTTTTGTCTGTCTAAATCATGACTGAGTTTGTGAGTATTTTGGATTTTTTTTTAAAGGGATGATTTAAGTTGCATAGCAATAACTTAGGAATTCTTTCTTAGCTCTGCGATTTGTTAAAACTAAGTGTGTCACAATAAATCGGGTTACTTTCTGTTTTTGTTCTGCTTTTGTATTGAACAGCAACCAGACAATCAAATTGATAACCTTGGTGGTCTAATTGGGGGCATTATACACTTTCTGACAGTTTGCGGAATAGTGGAGCATGGTTATTAGAGCACTGTTCTCGAAAGTTTGGGAGCTCAGAGCCTGGGATCTTTTGAACAAGGGCAGCATAAGATTGGACTGCATCTGCAGTCCTCACTTTCTCCTCCCAGCATAAGATTGGATCTGGTATAAGGGTATGTGGAATAGGATAAAAATATATATAGCAGGTTTCTGATACTAAAATAAGATGGCATTGGAAACAGCTTAAACTATCCTGCCATTAGATAGATTTACAGGAATTGACACAAGCCAGACTGATAGAATTGACAATAAGATTAAAGGTGGAATTGCCTGTCAGAACCAAGGAAGTAGAGGTATTGAGAGATTGGCAAAGCATCAGTGAACATACAGGAAAGATTAGGTACATAGTGTGGTCAGTCAGTTGAGTTAACAAGGTTTTGAATCCCACTACAGCAGAATTGAAAATCTATTGATGACCATGAAATCATTGTCAATTGTCTGAAAAACTCATCTGGTTCACTAATGTCCTTCTGGGAAGGAAGTCTACCATCCTCACCTGGTCTGGCCTATATGTGGCAATGTGGTTGACTCTCAGTTGCCCTCTGAAATTGCCTAGTAAGCCATTCCGTTGTATCAATTGGTACAAAGTCTCAAAGAAATGAAACCAGATGGGCCACCAGAAAAGACAATGGCAGAAATAAGCTTGTTGACCCCATGAAGTCCTCGTTACTAACATCTGGGGACTAATGCCTAAGTTGGGAGAGCTGTCTCACAGATTTTTTTGTGGTTAAGAAAAAGGAAGCATATTTCAGGTATAGACAGGATAGATCGAGTGAATCCTTAGAAGACTATAAAGGCAATAGGAGTATACTTAAGAGAGAAATCAGGAGGGCAAAAAGGGGACATGAGATAGCTTTGGCAAATAGAGTTAAGGAGAATCCAAAGGGGTTTTACAAATACATCAGTGCAAAAGATAAGGCTAAAGCATTCGCAGCAATCTTCAGCCAAAAGTGCTATGGATGATCCATCTCAGCCTCTTCCAGTGGTCCCCAGCATTATAGATACCAGACTTCAGCTAATTCAATTCACCCCACATGATATCAAGAAACGGTTGGAGGTACTGGATGCTGCAAAGGCTACAGGCCCTGACAATATTCCGCCAACAGTGCATCCGTAGCCAAGTTCTTCTAGTACTGTTACAAGACCAGCAATGTGGAAAATTGTCATGTATGCCCTGTATTTGAGTAAAGTGATGTAAGTGCTATTAAGCATCACCTTCTCAGCAATAACCTGCTCACTGAAGCCCAGTTTGGGTTCTGCCAGGGCCAATCAGTTCCTGACCTCATTTCAGCCTTGATTTAAACATAGTTAAAAGAGCTGGATTCCAGAGGTGAGGTGAGAGTGACAGCCCATGACATCAAGGCTCCATTTGACTGAGTGTGGCATCAAGGAGACCTCACAAAACCGGAATCAATGGGTATCAGGGGTAAACTCTCAGCTGGTCGGAGTCATACCTGGCACACAGGAAGATAGTCGTGGTTTTTGGAGGTCAGTCATCTCAGGTCGATGACATCTCTGCAAGAGTTCATCAGGATGATGTCATAGGCCCAACCATCTTCAGCTGCTTCATCACCTTTTCTCTATCATAATGTCAGAAGTGGGGATGTTCGCTCATGGTTGCACAATGTTCAGACCATTCACGACTCCTCAGATACTGAAGCAGTGCATGTTCAAAGGTATCAAGATCTGGTCAATATCCAGGTTTGAGGAGAAAGTGAGGACTGCAGATGCTGGAGATCAGAGCTGAAAATGTGTTGCTGGAAAAGCGCAGCAGGTCAGACAGCATCCAAGGAACAGGAGAATCGATGTTTCGGGCATAAGCCCTTCTTCAGGAATGAGGAAAGTGTGTCCAGCAGGCTAAGATAAAAGGTAGGGAGGAGAGACTTGGGGGAGGGGTGTTGGAAATGCGATAGGTGGAAGCTATGGTCTGGCGATGGAGGAGTCCAAGGACCTGCATGTCCTTGGTGGAGTGGGAGGGGGAGTTGAAGTGTTGAGCCACGGGGTGGTTGGGTTGGTTGGTCCGGGTGTCCCAGAGGTGTTCTCTGAAACGTTCCGCAAGTAGGCGGCCTGTCTCCCCAATATAGAGGAGACCACATCGGGTGCAGCGGATGCAGTAGATGATGTGTGTGGAGGTGCAGGTGAATTTGTGGCGGATATGGAAGTATCTCTTGGGACCTTGGAAGGAAGTAAGGGGGGAGGTGTGGGCGCAAGTTTTGCATTTCTTGCGGTTGCAGGGGAAGGTGCCGGGAGTGGAGGTTGGGTTGGTGGTGGGTGTGGTCCTGACGAGGGAGTCACGGAGGGAGTGGTCTTTTCGGAACGCTGATAGGGGAGGGGAGGGAAATATATCCCTGGTGGTGGGGTCGTTTGGAGGTGGCGGAAATGACGGCAGATGATACGCTGTACATGGAGGTTGGTGGGGTGGTAGGTGAGGACCAGTGGGGTTCTGTCCTGGTGGCGATTGGAGGGGCGGGGCTCAAGAGCGGAGGAGCGGGAAGTGGAGGAGATGCGGTGGAGGGCATTGTCGACCACGTCTGGGGGGACATTGCGGTCTTTGAAGAAGGAGGCCATCTGGATTGTACGGTTTTGGAACTGGTCCTCCTGGGAGCAGATGCAGCGGAGATGAAGGAATTGGGAATATGGGATTGGGCTCACAAGTGGCAAGTGACATTCACGCCACATAAATCCCAGGCAATGAGCATCTCCAATAAGAGACAATCCAACACTGCTGCTTGATGGTCAATGGTGTTACTATCACTGAATCCCCCACTATCAACATCCTTGGGGTTACCATTGACCAGAAACTCAACTGGACTCATCATATCAACACAGTGGCTACAAATGCAGGTCACAGGCTAGGAATACTACAGTGAGTAACTTACCATCTGACTCTGCAAAGACCGTCCATCATTGATAAAGTACAAGTCAGGAGTGTGATGGAATACTCCCCCACTTGCCTGGACGGGTGCAGCTCCAACAACACTCATGAAGTTTCACAACATCCAGGACAAGGCAGCTTGTTTGATTGGCACCACATCCACAAACATCCACTCCCTTCACCACCAATGCTCAGTCGCAACAGTCTGTACATCTATAAAATACACTGCAGAAATTCACCAAAAATCATCACATAGCCTCTTCCAAACCCACAACCACTTCTATCTAAAAGTACAAGGGCAGCATAAACATGGGAATACCACCCTTCAAGCTCCTCTCCAAGCACTCCCTGTCCCAATTTGATCACCATTCCTTCACTGTTGCTGGGTCAAAATCCTGGAATTTCCTCCCTAAAGGCATTGTACATCAACCCACAGTGGGTGCACTGCAGCAATTCAAGAAGGCAGCTCACCACGATCATCTCAAGGGGCAACTAGAGACGGGCAATAAACGCTAGCCCAGTCAGCAACGCCCACATCCCACTAATGCATTGAAAAAATTACCGGGATAAAAGTGATATGCAAGCAGACATTAATTAGTCAAAACTTTCTTTAAGGATGGGATGCTCAAAAAAAATGTGTAGTGTGTCTTCATTTAATTGAGGCTCAGAATCAGATCCAGAGTTAAAAAAGTTAGTACAGTTTGCACTGAAGTTGAGACTGGAAGAGTTCTGGAGTGTTATTATGTTAAAAGTAGAGTTTGGACATGGAGGTTGCGACAGGCCTGCGGACAATGAATGGACGGTTCCACATCGGTTAATGGTGCCTCCCAGAAATTGTAAGGAGATATTGTGAGTAGCACATGAAATTCCTATGAAAGGACACAAGAATATCAACGAACAGGTATTTTAACTGACATACTGTAGTTCTGTCATACGTGTGAGGTAGTGAAAAAAACTCAATATGTAATTAATCCTTTAACACCTTTAACATCCATATCAGTTTTGAAGAACTATTCAGTTAAGTATTAATGGAGTGTATAGGACTGTTTCTGAAAATAGCCTTAAATGGATCCTAACATTGGTCTGAAAACCTAATTTCCAGAAGGTTTTCATTTGAGGACAATTACAGCTAAGGTATACAGGAAAAGTTAACTGAGTTTTTTACTCATTATAGACTTCTAATTGAATAATAATTAGACCTAGGTTCTAACTTAAACAAAAATAGAAATTACTGGAGAAACTCAACATATCTGGCAGCATTGGAGAGGGAAAGTAGTTAACGTTTCAAGTCAGTGACCCTTCTTCAGAGCCTTCATTGTTCACACATATGTGGACCATGACAACTACATCTTTCCCTCCCCCTCCCGGTTCCTCTGCAGCTCAGTCAAGATATCCTGAATCCCTACACCAGGCAGGTAACACAGTCTTCAGGATTCTCAATCCCAGCCACAGAGAACAGTATCTGCTCCCCTAACTATACTATCTCCGATTTCATCTGCAATTCTCTTTCTACCGCCCTGTTGAATGGTTCCCCATGCCAAGATGCTGTGGTCAGTTTGCTCATTTTCCCTCCAGCCCACACTCTCATCCACATAGAAAGCATGAATCTCAAACCTGTTAGACAAGCTCAAGGGCTGAGGTTCTTTCAGCATTACATTCTGGATCCTTCTTCCTCCCTCGTTTGTAGTCACACTGTCCTGTCATTGACCACTGACCAAATTCCAAGTAGTTCATCTAAGGGATGTGACTGCCTCCTGAAATACAGTGCCCAGGTAACTCTCCCCCTCCCTAATGTATAGCAGCATCTGAAGCTCAGAATTCAGCTCAGCAATCTGAGCCGGAGATCCTGCAGCAAGCAACACTTGCTACAGATGTGGTCACTATGAACCACAATAGGGTCCTCCACTTCCAGGCCACTCCAGTTAAGGACAGCATTTCTTTTTCCTAAAGAGTATTAGCGCACCAGATTTTTTTTTAATGACCATTAACAATGATTTCTTGGTCATCATTAGTCTTTTAATTGAAGAGTTTATTGAATTCAAATTCCAGTAACTGTCATGCTGATATTTGAAGCCCCCAGAACATTACCTCGTCTCTGATTACTAGTCCAATGACAACACCGCGATGTCATCGCCTCTCCTAAAATTAACCAGAACCGAAACATTACACATTAATAATGTGAATATGATGAGAAGTAAAAGAGTCTGTAAGGTGCAGTGTTTGTCTTCAATCAGAACATTCAATATCAAAAATAACAAAGATTCTGGATCAGTGGTGCTGGAAGAGCACAGCAGTTCAGTCAGCATCCGAGGAGCAGTAAAATCGATGTTTTGGGCAAAAGCCCTTCATCAGGAATATAGGCAGAGAGCCTGAAGGGTACCTCAAAAATAACAAAGCACTGGGGACAAAAGCCTGGATTTTTTTTGTGAGATTAACGTACAATATTGTTTCTTTTTGTGGTGCAGTGACCCCAATGAACCTATTCCTGTCTTTCTGGCAAATCCACCTATTATCCTCTTCACAAACTACAAAGTGGGGCAGGTATATGAAGTAAGTACAAGTGGTGTCAGTAATTTCAAATAGTTAAGTTAAATAAATTGCTTGTGTTTCTCCCCCATCCCCCACCTTCTCCCCAGCCACCCAATCCAGCCACAAAGCTGAGAGTTAGATGAATGGCGTGTTTAGGGAAATGGTCACATCGCAGCTTAAGGGACTGGAGTGAGGGACTAAAGGAAATGGGTGACTGCCTGGCAGACCATGAGAAACAGGCAGGTAGTGCAGGAGTACCCTGGAGTCCCACTGCAAATCAGCTTTCCATTTTGGAAGCTGATGATGGCATTGCTTCCTCAAGGGAGTGCAGTCAGAACCAAGCTTCTGGCGCTGTGAGAACAATTGAACAATGGGCTAATTTCAAAGAGCATAGTGTTCGGGTACAGTTGGGGTATACTCCTTCAAATGAAAGATAAGACAAACAAATCCAGAGTTCCCTGGATGACAAACGATTTAGAATTAATATTAGAAAGAAAAAAGTGTGCTTATGATGGGTTAAGGCAGGAAGTAAAATTGAGAACCAACGGGAATACCAAAGGTTTTAAGGGGAGTTGAAAGCAATTAAGAGAAACAAAGAGGAATTAAGAGAAAAGACTAGTAGTTAACATAAAGAGGAATCTCAAAGTCTTCATTTGGCATATAAATAGTAAATGACTGATTAAAGGAAGAAAGGGCTGATTAGGTGCTAAAAAGGAGAGTTTACACATGTAGGCAGGGATCATGGCAGAAGTGTTAAATGGATATTTTGCATCTGTCTTTACAAAAGAGCAGGATGTTTCCTAGGCCATGACAATAGAGGGAGAAATGCTGTCACTAGAAGGATCCAAAATGAATAAAGAAGGAGTTTTGGATAGATTGCAAACACTTAATGTTGACAAGACACCAGGACCAGATGAGGTGTAACCAAGGATTTTGAAGGAAAATGGGTAGGGGCACTGGTCATGATCTTTCATTCATCCCTTGACTCAGGCAAGGTGCCAAAATACTGGAAAATGGCAAACATTGTGGCCTTATTCAAGAAAGATTGTAAGGATAATCCCAGCAATTACAAACCAATCAGATTAACTTGGGTGGTGGGGAGGCTTCTAAGACCAGTTCTTTGGGATAGCATTAGCAGCCACATGGAAAATTATGGGTTGATCAGGAAGAATCACAGAAAGCTAGAAAATAGTAGCTATTCAGCCTTTCAGTAAAATCAACTCAACACTCTCTTCCTGCTTTCTCCCCATTCAACTGTCCTGTCCAGGGACTGAGCACAAAATTTAATCTGAGACTCAAAAAGTATTACTACACTTTTTGAGGTTCTATCGTTTGGTTGAGATTTTAAACTGCCCCTTCAAGAAGACATAAAGGACCCTATGGCACTATGATAAGAATAACCAGGGAGTAATCCCAGTGTCTTGATCAACAATTATCCCTCAATCAACATCACAAAAGTTTGTCAGATGATTACTTTTTGTGAGACCTTGCAGTGTTCAAATTGGCTATGATGTTGCCTAATTTATTCCAATGATTACACTTCAATGAGTAACCAATTCAAGAATTCTCTTCAAACTCCATTGTGACATCATCAGGTTGTGAAAGTCATTCTTTCTCCAAATATTCCTTTTAATGGCTAAAATATGCATTTAAAATAGTTACAGCCTTTGCAGATGATAAGTGAAAGTGACCTTCCAGGTGACTAGCTACCTTTAAGTGTGGCAATATTTTTCTGAAGATCATGCATTTTACAAAATTGTTTTTCTTTTTAAATAAATGTGTTTTTTGCCACCACAGAATCAGTGGACACAGGAATTTTAAGTAAGCATTTATAACCTATTATGCCACAACATAATTTCAAAGATTTGCTTGGTGGATCATCTTTTATTTATATTGAGATGCAGGTTAACCTAAAGATAAAGTCACAATGGTCTTCCCATTGGGCTGCTCTCTCATTAGAAGGAAATGAGTGGTTTTAATAGTTTAATGTGAGGGTTACTGTATCTCAACCTGAGATGTTAACCTGAGCAGGAATTGAATCCATGCTGTTGACTTTGCTCTGCATTGCAAACCAGCCATTCAACTACCTAACCTAACCATATAGTAGGAACTTAAAAGAAAATGTGATACTTAACCCATGAAACAACTGATTTCAACTTATTGCAAATAATTTAATTTCTGAGGGAGATTAAAATCCAAAGCTAAACTTTTGAGGGAGCTTCTATGCAATATTTTCCCATGCTTCCCACGGTAACATAGCCAAATACATTCGGCTGTCAGTCTATCATCACATGCTATGATTCAGTCCTGCTCAGCTACATTCCATAAACAACAGAGTAGTCAAGGTACTTTGCGAGAAAATATTTGGTCTTCTTTGTCCTATCAACCTTCAATATTGTTCCTTTGTAGTTGTCAATTTTGTTTAGCCGAATCTCCCCTTTGCCCTCTCCTTCTGAAGCCATTAATTCTTTGTTGTCAAATTACCTGGGTGCCTCTGGATTCTTGCCTAGTTTTTGGCAGTGAGTGCTAACAGCCTGGCATTGTCACAACCTGACTCCCACAAGTACAGATGCCTTTTGCTGCATTCCCAGCCATGACCTGGGAGCCAGCTTTAAGTTAATAAGATTGCAAAGAGCAATTAACATTGTCTACAGGATGTAGAGTTGGTTGCTTCGATGTGACCTGGAATGTGCCTTTTGGACTGAGACAAATACTTTTCTAAAGCTCCTGGAAGACCAGTGGAATTCACAAAGACTTAATTCACTCCCCACAAAAATGTTGCAAGACCCCACCTGCCAATCTTAACACATAGCCCTTCCACCAAACTCCCACACTCTACACACATGGCAAATAACTTAGTCAGGTAAGGTAGAAAATTGATGACATAGACAAAGAAATGTAATAATGATATAACCACAAATAATTCACAATTACAACACAAATGTGAACACGACCAAACAATTTGAACACAAGACAGCCTTCACCTAATATTTTGCATAAGCAAAATAGCATTTTTATTTGTTCGTGGGCCAGCATTTAGTTCTTATCATTAACTACCCCTTGGTGGCTTTTTGGAGCCATTTGAGAGGGGCTGTTGGAGTCAATCACATTTCATAAGAATATAAGAAATAGGCGAATAAAAAGGCCATCTGACCCATTGAGCCTGCTCTTCTATTTCGTAATATCATGGTTGATCTATTCATAGACTGAGCTCCACTTACTCACCTGTTCACTATAACCCTTAATTCCTTTATAGTTCAAAAAATTATCTTTACCTAAAAAACATTCATTGAGATCGCCTCAACTGGTTCACTGAGCAGAGAATGCCACAGATTCACAACCCTTTGGGTGAATAAGTTCCTCCTCAACTCAGTCCTAAATCTGCCCCCCCTTATTTTGAGGCTAAGCCCCCCCCCCCCCCCCCCCCCATTAGTGGTTTCACCCACCAGTGGAAACAACTTCCCTGCATCTATCAACATAACCTCCCTATTTTTAAACTTCTTCCCTCTAGCAATGAAGGATAATATTCAATTTGTCTTCTTAATTGCCTGCTGCACCTGCAAACCAACTTTTTGTGATTTATGCACAAGGACACCCAGGTCCCTCTGGACAGCAGCATGCTGTGATTTTTCACAATTTAAATAATAGTCCATTTTGCTGTTATTCCTACCAAAATGCATGACCTCACATTTAGCAACAATGTCTTCTATCTGCCAGAACCTTGCCCACTCACTTAACCCATTAATCCCTCTGCAAACTTTGTGTCCTCTGCACTCTTTGTTCTACCACTCCTCTGAGCATCATCTGCAAAGTTTGACACATTACACTTAGTCCCCAACTCTAAATCATCTTGGTAAATTGTAAACAATTGTGGTCCCTGAGGCACACCACTAGCCACTGATTGCCAACCTGAAAAACATCCATTTAACCCCATACTTTGCTTTCTGTTAGTTAGCTTTCTTCTATCTGTGCTAATACATTACCCATAACATCATGCACCTTTATCTTGTGCAGCAGCCTTTTGTGTGGCACCTTGTCGAATGCCTTCTGGAAATCTAGATACACCACGTTCACTGGTTCCCTGTTATCGATTGCACTTGTAGTGTCCTTAAAGAATTCCAGTAAATTTGTTAAACTGTGACCTGCCTTTCTTGAACCCATGCTACATCTGCTTGATGGGACAGTTTCTATCAAGATATCTTGCTATTTCTGCTTTGACGATAGATTTAAGCATTTACCTCACTACAGAAGTTAAGCTAATGGGCCTATAGTTATCCACCTTTTGTCTGCCTCCTTTTTTAAACAGTAGCATCACATTTGCTGTTTTCCAATATGCCGGAACCACACCAGAGCCACTGAACTTTGATAAATTACGACAAGCACATTTATTATTTCCCCTGCCATCTCCTTTAGTACCCTAGGATGCATTCCATCAGGGCCAGGTGACTTGCCTACCTTTAGTCCCATTAGCTTTCCCAACACTACCTCTTTATGGATAATAATAGTTTCTAGATCCTCACTTGCCATAACTTCCTTGTCATCAATTATTGGCATGTTATTTGTGTCTTCCAATGTGAAGACCAACACAAAATATCTGTTTAATGCCTCAGCCATTTCCTTATTTCCCATTATTTCCCGTTCTCATTCTCTAAAGGCCCAATGTTTACCTTAGCCACTCTTTCTAGTTTTAAATAATCGTTGAAACGTTTGCTATCTGTTTTTATATTCTGAGCTAGTTTACTCTCATAATCCATCTTATTTTTCTTTATAGGCTTTCTCATGGCTTTCTGTTGACCTTCAAAGATTTCCCAATCCTATAGTTTACCACTCACCTTTGCCACCTTGTATGCATTTGCTTTCAATTTGATATCCTCCTTTATTTCCTTAGTTATCCCTGGCTGATATCCCCTTTTCCTACATTCCCTCCTTTTCACTGGTATATACCTTTGCTGAGCACTGTGAATAATTGCTTTGAAAGTCCTCCACTGTTCCGCAATTGTCCCACCTTATAGTCTTTTCTCCCAGTTACCCTAGCCAACTCCTCCCTCATCCTCTTGTAGTCTCCTTTGTTTAAGCACAAGACACTGGTTTTGGATTTTACCTTCTCACCCTCCAGCTGTATATTAAATTCAACCATACTGTGATTGCTCCTTCCAAGCGGACCCCTAACTATAAGATCATCAATTATTTCTATCTCATTACACAGGAACAGAGCTAGGACACCTTGCTCACTCATAGGTTCCATTACTTACTGTTTGAGAAAACTATCATGGATACATTTTATGAACTCTTCCTCAAGGCTGCCATGATGGACTTGGTTTGACCAATCAATATGTAGATTAAAATCCCCCATGATAACGGCTGTACCATTTCTACATGTATCAGTTACTTCTGTGGATCGAGAGTCATGCGTAGGCCTAACCAGGTTATGATAAAATGTTTCCATCTCTAAAGGACATGAGTGATCCATTTATAGTAATTGGTTATTAGGTTATCTTTTCAAATCCAGATTTATGGAAACAGTTGAATTTAAATCCAAAAGTATTAAACTAGGATATCTGGATTACCAGGCTAGTGACATTACTACTGAACCACTATCTCTTTCCAGGCAGTAAAATTGTAAACTGAGACAATATGTAGTCATGATGTGGAGGAGCTGGTGTTGGATTGGGGTGTACAAAGTTAAAAAATCACACACCATCAGGTTATAGTCCAACAGGTTTATTTGGAAGCACTAGCTTTTGAAGTGCTGCTCCTTCATCAGGTGGTGGTGGAGAGTAACACCATAAGATACAGAATTTATAGCAAAAGATTACAGTGTCATACAACTTAAAATGATATATTGAAAAAACCTGGATGTTAAGTCTTTCATCTTTTAGAATGGGTCGCAGGTTTCAGTTCATTAATATGTAAATCCCAGAACTTCTTTTAAGTCACCTCCTCGACATAAGTAAAGGTTTTATAACAAAAGATGACATCTCAGCTCAGACGATGCATTAAAGATGTGAGGTTGGAGTCTCTTTGTATCCCAATCTTGAGCCAGACTGGTTCTATTTCCAAAGTGGAATTTACAAAATATTACATGAATTGACTGCCTGCAGATTGTGCATTTTTTGAGCAAAATAGACTTTATCTACAAATATAATTCTGCAAAAACAAGTTCACTCCATAGATTTATATGTGTGTGCGCATGCATGAGAGAGTGAGGGGGTGTGTGCGTGTGAGTGTACATGAAAGAGTGTGGTTGCATGTATGAAAGCTTGGTGAAGAGAGTGTGTGTGTGTGATGGAGTATAAGCCTGTGAGAGGGTGTCTGCATAGGTGTGAGTGTGGGGGCTGTATGTGTGTGTGTATGAGAGAGGGTCTCCGTGAGTGTGTGAGTATGTAAGAGTGTGAATGTATGTGTACTTGTGTCTGTGTGTGTGTGTGAGAGAGAGTGTATAGTGTAGTGAGGTCACCTGTAGTGTGACATGAACCCAAGGTCCTGGTTGAAGCCATCCTCATGGGTGCCAAACTTGGCTATTAGCCTCTGCTTGGCCACTCTGCCTTGTTGCCTATCCCGAAGTCCGCCTTGGAGGATGGTCACCCAAAGATTCAAGGCTGAATGTCCCTGACCACTGAAGTGTTCCCCAAATGGGAGGGAACCCCTCGTCTGGTGATTATTGCACAGTGTCCATTCATCTGTTGCTCAAGATATGGCAGTACAGTTACACAACACTGACAAGCAGACAAGGCGACAGAACTACACCATGTACATGTACACCAAGAACAAGAAACCGGAGAAACTTGGCATCACCCACCAGCAGTAGCCAATCCTCCCCTGGTACCACAGTTGAACACCATTCACCGTGTATGCGGCAGGTACTAATGTGACTTGGCCAATGTTGTCTATCTCACAGGCTGCAGGCAAGGATGCCCTGAGGCATGGTACATTGGCAAGGCCAAGCAGATGCAACAACAATGGATGAATGAACACTGCGCAACAATCACCAGTCAGGGATGTTCTCTCCCAGTCGGGGAACACTTCAGAGGTCAGGGACATTCAGCCTCAGATCTTCAGGTGGCCATCCTCCAAGGCAGACTTAGGGATAGGCAACCACACAAAATGGCCAAACACTGGCTTCACCACTACAATGTACACTCTCTCTCAAACACACAGACACAAGCACACATACATACACACTCTTACATACTCACACACTCAAGCAGACCCTCTATTATACACATGCTCTCTCTCATACACACACACATATGCCCCCCACACTCACACCCATGTACACGCTCTCTCACAGGCTTATATTCTATCACACCCACACGCACACTTTACCAAGCTTTCACACATGCAAACAAACACTCACATTTACATGCACACTCTCTCTTTCTCTATCTCTCTCTCTCTTCCCCCCCGTCCCCCATGCTTGTGCACACATACATAAGTCCATGGGGTGAATTTGTATTTGCAGACATATTCTATTTTGCTCAAAAATGCACAATCTGCAGACAGTCAATGCATGTAATACTTTGTAAATTCCTGTTTGGAAATAGAACCAGCCTGACTCAAGATTGGGATGTAGAGAGACTCTAACCTCATACCTTTAATGCATCGTCTGGGCTGAGATGTCACCTTTTGTCATAAAACCTTAAGTTTTGTCGAGGAGGTGACTTAAAAGAAGTTCTGGGATTTACATATTAATGAACCGAAGTCTGCAACCCATTCTAAAAGATGAAAGAGTTAATAACAATCCAGGTTTGTTCAATATATCATTTCAGTTGCAATGACACTATAATCTTCTGCTGTAAATTCTGTATGTTACGGTCTTATTCTCCTCAATCACCTAATGAAGGAACAGTACTCTGAAAGTTAGTGCTTTCCAATAAACCTGTTGGACTATAATATGGTGTTTTGTGATTTTTAACAATATGTAGTGGTATATGATCATTGTATCCAATGTCCAAGCATAAACATGGTGAAATAAAAATGAATAAAACATGAAGTACATGATGAGTTAGAAAGCGTTGTTGCAGCCGGTGAAACAAAATTGATAATCAATTTCACTCAGAACTTGGTGATTCCACTTAGAATCATAGAATTGTTATTGCACGGTAGATCATTCAGCCTTCTGTGTTTGTGCTAGTTTCTTTAAGCAGCGTTTCTCCTATTGCTGGTCCCCATTAGCATTGAGTGTTCTTCCTTTTCAAATAATAATCCCATACCTTCTTGAATGCCTTGATTGACCCTGTGTCTGCCATTCCCTCACGCAGTGCATTATAGGTCGGAAACACTCAGTGTTCAAAAAATGCTTTTCTATGTCACCATTGCTTCTTTTACCAATTAGATTAAAACTGTGCCTGTTGATTCGCAATTGTTCCACCAGTATGAGCAGTTTTTTCCCCCATCTACTCTGTCCAGACCCTTCATGATTTCAAACACCTCACCATTCAAATTTATATTTTCCAAGGAAAATAGTTCCAACTCCTCCAAACAATGTATGTTGTCACAATTTACTCGGGAATCAGTGAGAACGGGCAACAGCATCGCCTCCACGACAATCCTCAACACTGGCATCCTGCAAGTTTGCGTACTCAGCTCCTTACAATATTCCCTGTACACTCTTGACTGTGTGGCCAAATTTCGCCTGAACTCCATCTACACATTTGCTGAAGACACCACCATTGTTGGCTGGATCTAAAACAATGACAATACAGAATACAGGAAAGAGATAGAGTGAGAGGAGTAAACAAAACAAAAGAGCTGGTCATTGACTTCAAGAGGAAGGTGGAGGGCACTCCCCTCTATATGTCAATGGAGCTGAGGTCGAGGTGGTTGAGAGCATCAAGTTCCTGGGAGTGATGATCAGCAACAATCAGTCCTGGTCCACCCACATTGATGTGACAGTCAAGAAAGCACAGCAACACCTCTACTACCTCAGGAGGCTAAGGAAATTAGGCATGTCATAGAAAGCATTCTATCTGGGTGCATCATGGCTTGGTACGGCCACCGCTCTGTCCAGCACTGTTATAGAGTTTGAGCACTGCCCAGTCCATCACACAAGCCAACTTTCTATCCTTTAATTCCAAATATACCTCTTGCTGTCTTGGAAAGTCAGCCAACACAATTAAAGGCCCCTCCCATCCTGGTTGTAATCTCAACATCTTCTGTCAGACAGAGATACAAAAACTTTTATACATGTACCAACAGATTCAAGAACAGCTTCTTCCCGCTGTTATTTCTCTTCTGAATGGGCCTCTCAAATTTCAAAGTTAATGTTGATCTCGCTCTTTGTGCACTTTCTTTGCAGCCGTAACATTGTATTTCTAGCTCTTTTCTATGCACATTGTATGGTATTGTCTGCCTGTACTACCACTTTTCACTGTACCTAGATACATATGACAATAATTAATTAAATCAAATCAAATCAAAGCAAAATATTGTCTTAGTACAGCTTCACACTTCCCTGCATTAAATTTCACCTGCCACTAGATCTTACCTTGATCTGTCCAATCTATGCTCCAAACAGAACATCTGTACATTCACTTCACTTAGGTTCTCACAGCACAACGTCTGCAATCACTATTGGGAACATCCAAAAAATCTTTGGAACTGAGGCATCAAATAACTTACTGTCTGTGCTTCAGTTGTGTTGGATCATAGGCTGATATCTGTATTCCACCAACATTTCATTTAAAATTAATGGTTAATATTATGTTAATGTTTAGATAATCTGTTTTTTTTTGTGATGTTGATTAAGGGATAGATATTGACAAGGTAAGAACCCTATTCTTTGAAATAGTCCTGTAGGCTCTTTTACATCCACTTGTACAGGCAGATATAACTTTGGTTCAACATCTCACCCAAAAGACAACATCTCTGACAGTGCAGTTCTTCCCTGCCATTATTAGACCAATGACTAAGACTCCTTTACTTCAAATAATGTTGATTTTGTTAATGTTGATCTTGCTTCACATACTTTGTGTGCTCTGTAACCTGTACGCCTCACTCTGTCTAAACATGCTATGATCTGTATGTCCTTGCTCACTATGATCTGCCTGTACTGCTTGCAAACAAAGCTTTTCACTGTACTTAGGTGCATGTGACTACAATACATCAATCAGAGACTGTCCTGGGATGTCAACCATGGTTTGTGCATGCTTGAATCCTAGAGAGAATGCTGCGTGCTGGACATTATGGTTCAACAACATGAGTATTGCCATCTGAACCACTATTGGTACCTATTCAGAATTCTGTGGGCCAGGAGTTCACATAGATACTGTTCAAGCTGCATTATGGATTTTAAATTAAAACCAGGCCACATTAGAACATCCCCAGCAACATAAAGTATCCTTGAACTGGGACCAGAAGTACCAACTTTATCAGCAATTATTGTCTTAAAGGGACACTCACATTCTACATATCTGCACATTAATAGCAGAATAATACATTGTGCTTGAAGTTTTATTTTGTGGTTATTATGTAGAGTAAATGCAAATCTATAATGTCATGGGGAGATTTGCTTGTTTGATACAAGCACCAGAAAAATACAAATACCCTACTGATAAATCTTTGAATTTTTTTAACTCTCTGACATTTTCAGATTTAATACAAAGAGCATCTTTTTACATTCATTTATCTTTTTCCAGACAAACGTCGAGTTGAGAAACCTGACTTCCAGCAGCCGCCACCTGAGAGTCATCCCACCAAGTACCTCATTTTTTTCCATCGGACTCGGTGAGCAAACACTTTTACATAGTATTTTTGTGACTGTCAAAACATGCACAGTCAGGCGTAAGTACATTATAATGATGAACATCTTGTGCATTCCCAACTTACTTCATTCCACTTTTGATGACTGTCCCTTTAGCCACTGAGGAACTAAGTTCTGGAATTTCTCTCTGTAACATCTCTACCTCTCAGTCCTCCTTAAAGGCCTCCCCTGCCCACCCGTAAAACAAGATCTTTAATGCAAAATTCCGATGTTCATCCTTTTTTTAAATTTGTTTGTGTGAATTGGCGTCCATCTATATTCGATAAACTTTATTTGACAATTTAAGATAGAGATGAGGAGGAATTGGTTCTCACAGATGACAGTGAATCTGTGGACTTGTTTACTGCAGAGGGCTAACGAGGCTTGATGATTAAGTGTATTCAAGGGTTATGGCAAGAAGGCAGGAAAGTTAAATTGAGATTTTATCGAATCAGCCACGATATCAATGGAATGGTGGCACAGACTCAATGAGCCAATTGACCTAATTCTGCTCACACCTATTATGATCATGTGATTACATTCCTATGAAGCTCCTCAGGACATTCTAGAGAAGCATTGAAAATAGGAGCAGGAGTAAGCCTTTCAGCCTCTTGAACCTGCTCCACTTTTCAATATAATCATCGAGCATCCGACTCAGTAACCTATTCCGGCTTTCTTCCACTACGATTTAGAGTTATAGAGTCATAGGAATGTACAGCACAGAAACAGACCCTTCAGTCTAACTCATCCATGCCAACCAGATATCCCAACCAAATCTAGTCCCACCTGTCAGCACCCGGCCCATATCCCTCCAAACCCTTCCTATTCATCTACCCATCCAGATGCCTTTTAAATGTTGCAGTTGTACTAGCCTCCACCACTTCCTCTGGCAGCCCATTCCATACGCACACCACCGTCTGTGTGAAAACTTTGCCCCTTAGGTCTCTTTTATACCTTTCCCCTCTCACCCTAAACCTATGCCTTCTAGTTCTGGACTCCCCCGCCTCAGGGAAAAGACCTTGTCTATTTATCCTATCTGTGCCCCTCATGATTTTATAAATCAGGGAAAACAGCCCTAGCCTATTCAAACTCTCCCTATAGCTCAAATCCTCCAATCCTGGCAACATCCTTGTAAATCTTTTCTGAACCCTTTCAAGTTTCACAACATCCTTCCGATAGGAAGGAGACCAAAAATGCACGCAATATTCCAAATGTGGCCTAACTAATGTCCTATACAGCCGCAACATGACCTCCCAACTCCTGTATTCAATACTCTGACCAATTAAGGAAAGCATACCAGACACCTTCTTCACTATCCTATCTACCTGTGACTCTACTTTCAAGGAGCTATAAACCTGCACTCCAAGGTCTCTTTGATCAGCAACACTTCCTAGGACCTTAGCATTAAGTGTATAAGTCCTACGAAGATTTGCTTTCCCAAAATGTAGCGTTTATCTAAATTAAACTCCATCTACCACTCCGCAGCCCAATGGCTCATCTGATCAAGTTTCCATTGTAATCTGAGGTAACCTTCTTCGCTGTCCAGTACACCTCCAATTTTGGTGTCATCTGCAAACTTACTAACTATATCTCTTAAGCTCACAAAGAGTCATTTATGTAAATGACAAAAAGTAGTGGACCCAGCACCAATCCTTGTGGCACTCCACTGGTCACAGGCCTCCAGTCTGAAAAACAACCCTCCACCACCACCTTCTGTCTTCTACTTTTGAGCCAGTTCTGTATCCAAATGGCTAGTCCAATTTGATCCCTTTAGTCCTAAGAACTGTACCTATCTCTTCCTTGAAAATATTCAATGGTTTGATTTCAACTGCTTTCTGTCGCAGGGAGATTCACAACTCTGGGTGAAGAAATTTCTTCTGATTTCAGTCACAAATGGGGTATTTGGTATTCTTAAACAGTGAGACCTAGTGTCAACTCCTTGGTCATCGGGTACATCCTGTTTTGCATTTAGCCTGTCTAGCCTTATTAGAATTTTATAGATTACTATGAGATTCCCCCTAATTCTTCTAAACTCTAGTGAATATAGTCCTAACTGATCTAGTCTGTCTTCACAGGAATCAGTCTGGTAAACTTTTCTTGCACTTCCTTCATAGCAAGAACATCCTTCCTCAGATGAGGAGAATAAAACCACACTACACACTCCAGATTTGGTCTCACCAACGCCCTGTACAATTGGAGCAAGTCATCGCTGCTCCTGTTCTGTACTTATTATGTTAAAGATGTTTTAGAATTACAAAGTGTTGTCTTTTCAGATAATTTATAGAGCTGCATTGCTGGGGGATGCGTCTGCTGGCACAATACATGGGAAAAGCAGGATCTCATCGGTTTATTTCCTTAGCTGTGTCTGTACATAATCATGATGGGAATCAGAATATGCTGTTTCTACTGTTAAAGGAGTTTGGCTATGTATCACACAATGTTATTGTTGTCAGTATCATTGCTTTATGGTGACTAAATATGTCGAATGATTTACACGGCAGTGTCACAAGAAAATGTTACTGGAAATAAGTGTGATATTTAAAGGAAATGTGTCTTATATCCAGAAAGCACACAACGGGGCAGAGGGATATCCGTGTCCTTGCCTCCCTATGCATATTCTGAGCCACGCAAGAGAAGGCTGGTGCTGTTCCTGTGGCATACTCTGTTTGTATTCCTTTGCTGAACCTCTGTAAAACAAGTACTGTCATGCATAAAAATGATCAGTTACATATTCTGATCATCATCTGTAAGATGTGAAGAAATGTAAAGAATATAGAACAGGAACATAATGTACAGCACATATCAGATGCCAAATATTTCTCTGCTGATATGCTGAGACTTGCTGTTTACCTGCCTCAGATGCATTTACTGTAAACATAATAACGACAGATGCCCAGACATCAATCAGGCCGGGAATAGATGCTGGAGTTACTTTTACACTCGTCTTTCATCCTGAATGCTTTTAGAACATTACTGCATGTAGCCACATTTCACCTACAGGTGATAGCTTGGTTTGAAGGAAGGAAGAATACCTGAGAGTATAAATCAGTGATGGCCGTTCTTATAACAGGATCGGTATGCAATGCACTTTGATCAGATCTCTGGCATTGAGGAAGGAAATGAATGTCATATTTTACTGCATATGATTAAATTAAGATGAGCCTGAGACTCACATACCTGCCAGCTGAACTCACTGACAACAAATAAAGCTAGTTGATGTTTCTACTCCCTAGCCCAACGGCTCAATGGCTAAAATCAACCCTCTCAATGCAGACCAGGAAATGAAGCCAGGACAGATCCTAGACTCTGATCGATTCTTTGGGACAGATGTCTTGGGGGCTGCATTCAAACTTAGCAGACAAGTAAAGTTTTGTTTGCCAGATTTTTCTTTGTAAAGTCTGAAATCTTAAAATAGATGGCCATTTCAATGATCAGTTAAGATACTAATGAAATTGACAATATCTCGCACAAGAAGGTTTGGTGCATTAGTCAACGGCGTAGAGTATTGGGGAATGAGTTTGGAAGGGATACTCTTCAGAGGGTCAGTGTAAACTTGTTGGGCTGAAGGGCCTGTTTCCACACTGTAAGGATTCTAAGGAAGTATCCTTACCCAATCTGTCTGGTCTAAGTGATCACTGCAGTTCCTTCCCATTCACTCAGAATCTGGAAGGTATTGTGAATAGCAGTTGCTTTTCAAGAACCATTATATTCAACTCTGAATGGGAGTGGAAACAATTTCAATAGTCATTTTCAAAGAAATTGGACATATAATTGGAAAGAGGAAATTTTCAGGGCTTATTTGCGTGAAACAGCAGGTGGTGGGGATAGGATTAATGAGATACGTCTTTCAAAGTCTCAGCCTAGGCAACGTAGACAAAATGACTTCTTGTGGTGTATGATTGCACATGGTGCAGTGATCCTTGCAAGAGGTCATTCCTCTTTGTGTGATCAAAAGCCTGGATTTTCTTCCCAGGAAGGTCTGGACTATCAACATCCCTGGCTACTGTAAAAAGGTGATTGACCTTCCTCTTTGTGTCACACCAGGTTTGATGCAAGTGAGTCAGAATTCATTGCTAACCCTCCTTGAATGAAGTGGTAATGTAGTGCCTAATTGAATCAATAATACAGCAGAGACAGAAACAGCCCAAAATTCCTCAGGTCTTAAAAACAATGAGTAAATGAACATTAGAATATTGGAAACGCACAGAAAATCATGGGAAAGAGCAATCCTGCTGGAAACCACACTGATGTATGTGGCTCAGTTGCACACTTATCACTGATAAAGAAAGGTAAATCGTGACTAATTGATTTGACAGTTGCATCGTAAACTTAATGACTCTTAAACTGTTAAATTAACAGTTTCATCACCATTACAAATAAGGAAAAACTAAGAGATCCATGGGGACATGAGGTATTGCTTGAACCATGAAATCGTCAGCATTTAGAAGCTAAATTCAGCTATTGCACATTCTCTCTGTGGAGCTTTGCTTAAACAACCCAGGTTTAAATTAGGCAATCACTGTAATCAGCCAAAAAATACCAAGCTAGATCAGCTGTCATGGCTTTCAGGATGTATTGTTTTACCAGCATGGTTGTGGATTCCCTGGTTGCTTTTCTGGAAACTTTGATCAGGGTCACCTTTTCAGTTCACTCAGGCAAACTCAGCTTTATACTCCTTGGGCTTCTGGAAGCTGGTATGGGGGATCAGGTCGGGAGCTTCCAAATCTTCATGCTGTGTCACCTGCAGCCAAACTTATCTTCCCAGAAAATACACTTCAAAAGAACAACTCAAATCCCAACCCCACCCTGAGAGAGTGACCATCTTTTCCCAAGGCCGCGGTTACCATTCAACATCTGTCATCTGCTTAAATACAGAGTCTCTACCAGACTTGCTGGAATTGATTCTCAAGTACTGACTTCATTAAGTACCAACTTCTGCTATCTGTTTAAACACAATGTTCTTCCCAGGATTGCTGTGTTTCAAGGAACTGTTCAAAGTTTGTGAGAAGATTTGTAGCTCGGGTGCTCGTTGTTGTGGTTCTGTTCGCCGAGCTGGGAATTTGTGTTGCAGACGTTTCGTCCCCTGTCTAGGTGACATCCTCAGGGCTTGGGAGCCTCCTGTGAAGCGCTTCTGTGATCTTTCCTCCGGCATTTGTAGTGGTTTGAATCTGCCGCTTCCAGTTGTCAGTTCCAGCTGTCCGTTGCAGTGGTCGGTATATTGGGTCCAGGTCGATGTGCTTATTGATTGAATCTGTGGATGAGTGCCATGCCTCTAGGAATTCCCTGGCTGTTCTCTGTTTGGCTTGTCCTATAATAGTAGTGTTGTCCCAGTCGAATTCATGTTGCTTGTCATCTGCGTGTGTGGCTACTAAGGATAGCTGGTCGTGTCGTTTCGTGGCTAGTTGGTGTTCATGGATGCGGATCGTTAGCTGTCTTCCTGTTTGTCCTATGCAGTGTTTTGTGCAGTACTTGCATGGGATTTTGTACACTACATTGGTTTTGCTCATGCTGGGTATCGGGTCCTTCGTTCTGGTGAGTTGTTTTCTGAGAGTGGCTGTTGGTTTGTGTGCTGTTATGTTCAAGGAACTGTTTCAATCAAGATTCAGTCTACAATTAACCTCTAGGCTGGCCTCAAGAAACAAAATCTGGTTTGGCCCATTCTTTGCCTTTTACCACAAGCTGTTACAAAATCCACAAGTCATCTTCAGCTTACAACTCCCAGTTCACAGCTCCAAATCAAAATTGATACAAATTAATAATAATCAAATATCAAGAAGAGTGGCAATTTTGTGCAATAGAATGCAATGTTTAATAATGTGTGGGCTGGAAGCAGGATACGTGAGTAAGAAGGTTGCTGGATTGCTGTAAAAACACAACTTAGTTCATTAACATCCTTCAGGAAAGGAAAGCTGCCACATCATTTGGTCTGACCTACATGTAACTTCAGCACATACTGAGGAAGATAGAGTGGGTGACCACCAGATAGAAGAAGAGTAGGAAGGCAGCGCAGGGGTTCCCTGTGGTCATCTCCCTTCAAAAAAGATATACTATTTTAGATACTGTTGGGGGAGATGGCTCACCAGGGGAAGGTGGCAGCAGCTGGCTCTACTGCACAGGAGGGCAGGAAAAAAAGTGGCAGAGCTTTGGTGCTTGGGGATGCAATTGTAAGAGTGACCATAGTTTGGTAAAATTCTTCATTAAGATGGAGGGAGACACAGGTAAATCTGAGACTAGCATCCTGATTATAAAGAAATCTAACTTTGGTATGAGGCATGTATTGGCTAGGATAAGCTGGCCAAGGATACTTATGGGTTGATGACGGATAGGCAATGGCAGAAATTTAAAGAACACATGGATGAACTTCAATAATTATACATCCTTGTCTGGTGTAAGAATAAAAGAGGGAACATGGCTCAACTGTAACTAACAAGAGAAATCAGGGATAGTATTAAAACCAAACAGGACGCACATAAATTGGCCAGAAATAGCAACAAACCTGAGGACAAGGAGAAATTTAAAATTCAGCAGAGAAGGATAATAGGGAATAGGGAAAATGGAATATGAACGTAAGCTTGCAGAAAACATAAAAACTGAGTGCAAAAGCTTCGATAGATATGTGAAGAGGAAAAAACTGGTGAAGACAAATGCAGATCCCTTACAGTTAGAAGTGAATTCATAATGGATAACAAAGAGATGGCAGATCAGTTGAACAAATAGTTTTGATCTATCTTCACTAAGGAGGACACAAATAACTTCTGGAAATGCTAAGGGACAGAGGTCAAGCATGAAGGAGGAATTAAAGGAAATTCTTATTAATCAGGAAATGGTATTGGGGAAATTGATGGGGTTAAAACCTGATAAGTACCCAGGGCCTGATGCTTAAGGAAGTGGTCTGAGAAACAGTGAATGCATTGGTGATCATTTTCCAGCATTCTGTAAACTCTGGAAGAATACCAATGGGCTGGCACGTAGCTAATGTAACCCCACTTTTTGAAAAAAAGAATGGAGAGATAAACAGAGAATTATAGGCCACTTAACCCATTGATGGTGGAAAAATGCTGGAGTCAATTATTAAGGATGTAATAACTCAGCATTTTGAAAGCAGTGACTGAATCGATCCAAGTCAGCATTGATTCACTAAGGGGAAGTCATGCTTGACAAATCATCAGGAATTCTTTGAGGAAGTGCTACACCGGGCGCACAGAGAGGGGAGCCGGAAGGTAAGTGGAGACCAGTTGAAATTAACGTTTTTCTTTTCGCAGTCTGTGTTTTTTTTTTCAACTAGGACCGGGAACCCGGAAGTCGTCAACAGAGGCTTCTGGGAAGGTAAGAAGTTTGAGTGGAGAAGGAACCCGAGACACTACACGTGTAGTGTCTCCCACCCTCCCTCCTCCTCAAACGTAAAAAAAAGGACTCAGTTGGCTGAACAGGTAAGCTACTTAGTGTCCTTGTTTTGGAGACTAAGTGTAGAGTTATGGCAGCACAGGCAGTGGAATGTTCCTCCTGCAGGATGTTCGAGGTAGGGGTGACCACCGATGCTCCTGCCGACTTCATCTGCAGGAAATGCAGCCAGCTCCAGCTCCTCACAGACCGCGTTAGGGAACTGGAGCTGGAGTTGTATGAACTGAGGATTATTCAAGAGGCTGAGAGGGTGATAG
>NC_057714.1:115309917-115317473 GCF_004010195.1 Chiloscyllium plagiosum | reverse complement strand
GAAGGTTGGTGGAGTTGTGGATAGTGAGGAGGGCTGTTGTTGGCTGCAAAGGGACTTAGATATGATGCAGAGCTGGGCTGAGGAGTGGCAGATGGAGTTCAACTCTGTCAAGTGTGAGGTTGTCCATTTTGGAAGGACAAATAAGAATGCAGAATACAGGGTTAACAGTAGGGTTCTTAGTAGGTGGAGGAGCAGAGGAATCTTGGGGTCTATGTTCATAGATCTTTGAAAGTTGCCACTCAGGTGGATAGAGCTTGTAAGAAGGCCTATGGTGTATTAGCATTCATTAGCAGAGGGATTGAATTCAAGAGTCGTGAGGTGATGTTGCAGCTGTATAGGACCTTGGTAAGGCCACATTTGGAGTACTGTGTGCAGTTCTGGTCGCCTCATTTTAGGAAAGATGTGGAAGCTTTGGAGGGGGTGCAGAGGTGATTTACCAGGATGTTGCCTGGAATGGAAAATAGATGGTACGAGGATAGGTTGAGAGTGCTAGGCCTTTTCTCATTGGAACGACGAAGGATGAGGGGTGACTTGATAGAGGTTTATAAGATGATCAGGGGAATAGATAGAGTAGACAGTCAGAGACTTTTTCCCCGGGTACAACAGAGTGTTACAAGGGGACATAAATTTAAGCTGAAGGGCGGAAGGTATAGGGGAGATGTCAAGGGTAGGTTCTTTACCCAGAGAGTGGTGGGGGCATGGAATGCGCTGCCTGTGGGAGTGGCAGAGTCAGAATCTTTGGTGACCTTTAAGCGGCAATTGGATAGGTACATGGATAGGTGCTTAAGCTAGGACAAATGTTCAGCACAGCATCGTGGGCCGAAGGGCCTGTTCTGTGCTGTATTGTTCTATGTCCTAAGTGACCAATGGAGAGCACAAGAGTGAATCAATGGATGTTGTGCATCTGGACTTTCCAAAGGCTTTTGACAAGGTTCCACACAAGAGATTAGTGAGGAAAATTAAAGCTCATGGTATCGGAGGTCATGTAATGACATGGCCGGAGAGTTGGTTGGCAGACAGGAAGCAGAAAGTTGGAATAAATGGGTCCTTTTCAGAGCAGCAGGCAGCGACAAGTTGGGTACTGCAAGGTTCAGTGCTGGGATCCCAGCTGTTCACAATATACATTAGCAATTTGGACGAAGGAACTGAATGCAACATCTCCAAATTTTCAGACAACACTAACCTGAGTGGCAGTGTGTTCTGTGAGGAGGCTGCTAAGAGGGAGTGGCACGGTGGCTGAGTGGTTAGCACTTCTGCCTCACAGTGCCATTGACCTGGGTTCAATTTGCACATTCTCCCCATGTCTACATCTAGTTCCTCCAGGTGTTCCGGTTTCCTCCCACAGTCCAAGATGTGCACCTTAGATGGATTGGCCATGCTAAATTGCACCTTAGTGTCAGGGGTGTGCAGATTAGGTAGATTAGCCATGGGAATAGGGTAGGGATAGGATAGAGGGGGTGGGTCTGGGAAGGATGCTCTTCAGAGGATTGGTGTGGTCTTAATGGGTCGTATGGCCTGCTGTAGGGATTCTATGATTCAAAGTTGCAGGGTGACTTGGACAGGTTTGCTAAGTTGGCAAATACTTGGCAAATGCAATATAATGTGGATAAATGTGAGCTTCCAAAAACAGATTATTATAGGAATATTTTAGGAAATGCTGAGGTGCAATGAGACCTGGATGTCATAGAGTCATAACAGCATAGGAACAGAACCTTCAGTCCAACCAGTCCATGCCAAACGTAATCCCAACCTAAACTAGTTTCACCTGCCTATCCCTTCAAACCTTTCCTTTTCATGTACATATCCAAATGACTCTTGAACATTGTGATTGTACCCACATCCACCACTTACTCAGGAAGTTCGTTCCACACGCAAACCACCTTCTGTGTAAAACATTTGCTACTGCTGTCTTTTTTAAATCCCTCTTTAAAATTTTTCCCCTCGTCTTGAAATCCCCCATCCTCGGGAAAAGACAACTACAATTAACCCTATCTAAAACACCCATTATTTTATGAACTTCTGTAAGGTCACCTCTCAACCTCCAACACTCCAGTGCAAAAAGTCCCAGCCTATCCAGCCTTCCTTTATAACTCAACCCTTCCATACCCGGCAATATCCTAGTAAATCTCTTCTGAGCCCTCTCCAGCTTAATGTGGAACTGTCGCTGAAAGATGGCATGCAGGTGCAGTAGGTGATGAGGAAAGCTTATGGCATGCTGGCCTTCATAGTGAGAGGATTTGAGTATCGGAATAAGAATGTCTTGCTGCAATTATACAAGGTGTTGGTGAGGCCCTACCTTGAGTATTGTGTGTAGTTCTGGTCTCCTAGTCTGAGTAAGGACATTCTTGCAATTGAGACAGTCCAGTGAAGGTTCACCAGACTGATTCCCGGGATGACGGGACTGACATAAGAAGAAAGGCTGGATCGACTGGGCTTGTACTCACTGGAGTTTAGAAGGAAGAGGAGGGATCTCATAGAAACATATAAAATCCTAATGGGACTGGGCAGATTGGATGCGGGAAGTGTGTTCCCAATGTTGGGGAAGTCCAGAACTACCAAGTCTAAGAATAAGGGATATGCCATTCAGGATTGAGATGAGGAAGAATTTCTTCACTCAGAGAGTTGTGAACCTGTGGAACTCCCATAGGAAGCTGTTGGGGCCAGTTCATTCGATATATTCAATAGGGAGCTGGACATGGCCGTTGTGGCTATAGGATCGAGGGGTATGGAGAGAAAGCAGGAGTGGGATACTGAGATTGCATGATCTGCCATGATCACATTGAATGGTGGTGCAGGCTTGAAAGGCTGAATGGCCTACTTCTGCACCTATTTTCTGTGTTTCTGTTTCTCACTATCTCTCTGGGTTTAACCCTACTAGTTTAAATCCTCCCAAGTGGCTCCAGCAAATCTCCCCGCCAGTATATTAGTCTCCCTCTAATTAAGGTGCAACTCATTCTTCTTATACAGGTTACTTCTACCCCAGAAGAGATACCAATGATCCATATCTGTGTATCCTTCTTCCCTGCACCAGCTCCTCAGCTACACATTCATCTGTTCTATCCTCCTATTTTTACTCTCACTAGCCTTGAGGACCTACATTGTAAATTCCTGCCTTATTTCCTATGTTCTCTCCTCAGAAGCTTGTCCTCTTCTCTCCCTATGTCATTGGTTCCAATGCGTACAACAACCACCAGCTGGTCTCTCTCTCCCCTTTGAGAATATTCTGCACCCTCTCCAAGACATCTTTGACCCTGGTCTGTCTGTGCCTCTGACTAGAGAGTTCCCTATCACAGCCAATCACTTGAAACCTGATATACCCCTCATCACAGTAGAGCGCGTCTCAGTACCAGAAACGTGACTGTCAGTGCTACATTCCCCGAGAGTCTATCACCTCCTACATTTTCCAAAACAGTATACTCGTTTGAGTTGGGGATAGCCACAGGAGACTCCTGCATGAATTACCTACCTCTCCTACCTTTCCTCGAGGTAACCCATCTATCTACCTGACTGTATCTGTGGTTTTTCTACCTTTGACTCTTCCTACCTTTTCTACCCCCTGACTCCTATAAATTTCTCATTGTCTCTAACTGCCACTCCAACCAATCCATGCGATCTGATAGGATTCGCAATCAAACACACTTCCTACAGACATAATCATCAGTAATGTGGAAATTTTTCCTAATCTCCTACATCCAACAGGAAGATCATATCACTCTACTCAAAACCGTCTTTGCACCTGAACAGTCTACATGTATGAAACAATGACGAAACATATGTAAGAAAGAAGCCAAAGCAGTAGATAAGTTTTTTTTACTCTGCAGTAGTTATGGTTTATTGTGCACTCATTGACAGGTGGTAAAATTCAATAATCACTTTCAGAGGGAATTGGATAAATTACTTGAGAAGAAAAGAAAATCAAAGGGGAATTGGATTAATTGGTCAGACAACTTGCACAAAAATGATAGGCTAATCATTCTATGATTAACTTGTCTCTGGTGGTGATGCATGCTGTCAAAGCATCATATTAATTGCCTTTCATTTTTCTAACTCTGTGTCACCAAACAGGTAAATTTCCAGGAGAGGGAGGCATCGTTGCTCCGGGCATGAGCTGCCAGTACACTGTCCGATTTGCTCCTGATTCACCAGCTGAATATGAGGATTTCCTACTAGTGGAGACACAGACACCCTATCCACTCGTGGTCCCCATTGAAGCCAGAAGATCTCCTCCCATATTAACCTGTGCGTAATTTTTATGGTGGGGGTGTGGTGGTGGAGGGGTGGGGCTGTTATTATGAGACAATTAACAATCAACAAACACCAAAGAATTTTCCAAGTGAGGTTCTCCTGTAGCTTTGTCAATAAAGCCCAGGAAAAAAAGTCTAAATGGTTATTACAGTAGGCATGCAGGAGAACCTTCTTGGAAATTCCCCTTTCATTTTGCAAGTGAGTCAGCTTGATACTGTTTTAATTTTCTTTATTTTTGTGACTTCCTCTTTCTTGTTACCTCCATGCCAACAATGACAAAGAGGGTGGGAAGGCTCACCGACCTTAATCTTTTTTCCAATACGTTGTTGCTTTACCGAGGATCATAGTATAGTGAAATGCCTTAAGGTTCTTTGGCACAATGATTCGTTTTGAAGTCTTCCAATATATAAATAAGCTTAGCAACCATTTGATACTGAATTGGTAATGCCCTGTAAATAGCAATGAGATGAATGAGTAATGAAATGGTATGTCTAATTGTTGACAGAAGAATGTTGTCCAAGAAACTGGGGACTATTTCTATTCAGTGTCATATAATTGTAAACTTGCATAATTTTCAGGAAGCCATTCAAGTGGAAGGAAACAAAGAAGATTATATTGGTTGTAGGGGACACTATAGTGAAGGAGATTGACATTATTCTGCATAGTACAGTTAAAGTTCAGGAGGATGTCTTGCTGATCTGGTACCGGGGTTTGGGGAACCTTCTCAGAGTTGGAGAGGATCATGCAGTGGGAGGTAGAGGATCCTGTTGTTGATTCATGTAGATACCAATGATGTAGACAAAACAAGGAAAGAGGCTCTGCACAGGCAGTCTGAGGTATGAGCCAAATTTAAAAGCGATATCTCAAAGGTAATCATCTCTGGATTATCTTCAGATAAATAATTTCTAGATTATTACCTGAGTCACAACAAATTGGATTAGGACAAATAAAATTACGGAAGTTAAAGTGTGGCTCAAAGACTAGTTCGGGGGAAGTGGGTTCCATTTGCGGAGCACTGGCACTAGTATATGGGACAGTAGAATATACAGTATATTGTTTTGGACATTCTACATCTGAAGCATGTTCCAAAAGCTGCATAACCAGTAGAGAGAGCTTTAAATTAAATAGTTGGGCAAGGAATCACATTTGTGAAGGTTTCATAAATCAGAGAGTAGAGACAAAGGAAGAGAGAAAGGTATTAATATGGGAAATCACAAACAAATGACAGAAAGAGACAGAGAATACAAATATAAGTGTAAATCAACATACAAGGTTAAAGGTTACAAAAATACTTAAAGGAAGAAAAGCAAAGGCTCTCTATCTAAATGGAATAATATTTGGTACAAGTTACCTCAGTAAACTTCTAATATATTGATTCCTGGAGTTTTTCCGATCCTCAGGAAAAATTTCACTGAGATATTTCTTCAACTGGTTTTCTTCATAGGGTATATTGTAACTCATTGAGAGAGAGTATGAGAAAACAAAAGAGATAGATAAAATTACTTCTTTCTAAGCCTATCCATAGCTGAACAATTCTCAGTCTGTAGCAAAACAGAATCCAAAAGACCACAGACTGTTGTTAGGCAATCTCCAGCACTAGACCCTTCCAAAACAAAGTGTTTTTCTCCAGCAATTAAGGAATAAAACAACTTAATTCTCTTTTAAAAGCTTTTTCCCACAAGGCCCCTTGACCTTTTCTAAACAGTAGACAATCCCAGTTTTTTTGACCTTTGACTCCTGCAGTTCAAAATGTGACGTGAAGCCTGTGAGGAAAATTCTGGTAGTGATGTCTAAATCCAGCAGGATACTGAATTTTGGCTAAGTTCAGATTGTCACTGCAGAGTTGCAGGGATGGTTTTGACCTGCACTCCAGGAACAAACATCGGAATTCCAGTTCTGAATATTGAACTGATGTCCAGTGACAGTACCTCTGTTCAATGGAGGAGCTGATCCCTATTATAAGGAGCAATTGTTGCTCTCCACCCCTGGGTGCAGCCCACTTAACTGAATGTACTCCATAGATAAAAACCATTGGGAGGGCAACATGATGCAAATAGCTGTGTTCCCTAGTAACTAACTCAAGGGTCTCAAATTAGACCCGGGGCAGAATATAAAATCTGGAATGATGTTTTACTTGATAAATTTGTATCAAACGTGCTTTTTACAGATATTATTGTACCCCACTGTGTTACCTAAAGAGAATTCATTGTGCTTGTTTGTAATCATAATGGCAACTCGATCTTTCTACAAGACAGTCATAGATTTTCAAAGTTGTTCCTGGGTGGCACGGTGGCTGAGCAGTTAACACTGCTGCCTCACAGCGCTAGGGACCAGGGTTTGATTCCAGCCACGGGCCAATACGGAGTGGAGTTTGCACATTCTTCCCCTGTCTGTGCGCGTTTCCTCCGGTTTCCCCCCCACGGTCCAAAGATGTGCAGGTTAGGTGAATTGACTATGTTAAATTACCCATAGTGTTCAGGGATGTGTAGGTTAGGTGCATTAGTTAGGGGCAATGTAAAGTAATAGGGAATGGTTTTGAGTGGTTACTGAATGGAGAGTCAGTGTGGACTTTTTGGACCAAATGGCCTATTTCCATACCATAGGGATTCAATGAATAGAGTCATACAGCACAGAAACAGAACCTTCAGTCCAACCAGTCCATGCTGAACATAATCCCAAACTAAACTAGTCCCATCTGCCTGCTCCTGGCTCATATCTGACCAGACCTTTTCTATTCATGTACTTATCCAAATGCCTTTTAAATGTTGTAATTGTATCCATATCCACCACTTTCTTAGGAATTTCATTACATATACAAACCACCCTCTGTGTGAAAAAAAAAATCCCTCATGTCTTTTTAAAATTGCTCTGCTCTCACCTTAAAAATGTGCCCCCATCTGAGGAAAAAGACAACTACCATTAATCCTATTCATGCCCCTCTTTAGAACACTTTAAGAAGCTTCTAAGAGACGTAATGTTCTATGTTCTATATGTTCTATGTAATATAAGCAATAGGGAAAAGGGGGTTCTAGATTTGGAGCAGTTGATAATGCAAACCAAACCAGCACCAAAAGTCGAAAATGTGTTGCTGGAAAAGTGCAGCAGGTCAGGCAGCATCCAAGGAGCAGGAAAATCGACGTTTTGGGCATGAGCCCATCTTCAGGAATGAGGAGAGTGTGCCAAGCAGGCTAAGATAAAAGGTAGGGAGGAGGGACTTGGGGGAGGGGCGTTGGAAATGCGATAGGTGGAAGGAGGTTAAGGTGAGGGTGATAGGCCGGAGTGGGGGTGGGGGCGGAGAGGTCAGGAAGAAG
>NC_057714.1:115298882-115309056 GCF_004010195.1 Chiloscyllium plagiosum | reverse complement strand
TCCCTACCTTTTATCTTAGCCTGCTTGGCACACTCTCTTCATTCCTGAAACGTCGATTCTCCTGCTCCTTGGATGCTGCCTGACTTGCTGCGCTTTTCCAGCAACACATTTTCAGCTCTGATCTCCAGCATCTGCAGTCCTTACTTTCTCCCAGCACCAAAAGTCATAAAGATTGAAATGGAACAGAATTTTGACCTTTTGTTGTATGATTAATGCAAAGAATAAACTGCTGTTTTCTATCTGACTCACAGTACCTGGTACTTTAGACTGTGGATATTGCCTGGTGGGTGGAGTGAAGATCACAGAGTTCCTTTGTAGAAATGATGGCTACAACTCTGGCTGTTTTTGTGTGATGCCAAAGAAAATGTGGCCAACTACAAATTTCAGGGTGAGTTCTGTGTGCGTAGATTTTGGACTCAAAAAAAGATGAAGGTATAGTAAGTTGGATTGTCTTTGCTGTGTTTTCATGAATGTGTGTTTCATGATTAACTTTTGGAATTTTTGCTTATTTAGGGGAAATTCCTTGTAAAAACAAGTGACTAAGATTCTTCATATTCTGGAGACTTTTGAACAAATGACTTCTTTATTTTAATTGAGAGACTCACTTTGTGGTTGACTGTGCTATAGCTATTGCCCAACTGTACAACTAGAAAGTTGTTGGTTCAACTTCCCATTTTGAGTATAGCTTCAGGATCTATTGCTATCTCAATGTCTGTGGCACAACTGAAAGTTAGAACTACTATTAAATCAATTTCAGTCACACAGTTGGGATCAGAAGTTCACCCATGTGATAAATTACCAACACAGACTATAATTCTGTGCAATAGCACTGAACAATATAGCAATGACACTGACATTTTTTTTAGAAAAGTACAGTACAGAACAGGCCCTTCGGCCCACAATGTTGTGCCAAGGGTTAATCCTAATGTAAAATAAAATAACCTAACCATGCACCCCTTAATTCACTGCTGTCCATGTGCATGTCCAGCAGTCGCTTAAATGTCCCTAATGACTCTGCTTCCACCACCACCGCTGGCAATACATTCTATGCATTCACAACTCTCTGCGTAAAGAACCTTCCTCTGACGTCTCGTCTATATCTTTCTCCTGATATCTTAAAACTATGACCCCTCATGCCAGTCAATCCTGCCCTGGGGAAGAGTTTTTGGCTATTGACTCTATCCATGCCTTTCATTACCTTGTATACCTCGATCAGGTCACCTCTCTTCCTCCTCTCCAGAGAGAAAAGTCCGAGCTTAGTCGACCTCCCTTCATAATGCAAGCCCCCCAGTTCAGGCAGCATCCTGGTAAACCTTCTTTGCACTCTCTCCAAAGCCTCTGTATCTTTCCTATAGTAGGGCGGCGACCAGAACTGGACACAATATTTCAAGTGTGATCTCACCAGGGACTTGTCGAGCTGTAGCAAAACCTTGCGGGGGGCTCTTAAACTCGATCCCACTGTTAATGTAAGCCAAAACATCATATGCTTTCTTAACAACCCTATCCACTTAGGTTGCAACTTTGAGGGATCTATGCACTTGAACACCAAGATCCCTCTGTTCCTCCACACCACCAAGAATCCTGAACAAATCCTCTTATGTTCAGCATTCAAGTTCGCCTTACAAAATGCATCACTTTGCATTTATCCAGGTTGATATATCTCAGCCCAGCTCTGCATCCTGTCTATGTCACGTTGCAGCCTACAACAGCCCTCAATATTATCAACAGCACCTCCAACTTTTGTGTCATCAGCAAATTTACTAAGCTACTCCTCAACCTCCTCATCCATTTATAAAAACTACAAAGAGCAGAGGCCCAGGAACAGAGCCCTGTGGGACACCACTCAACACTGACCTCCAGGCAGAATACTTTCCATCTACAACCACTCTCTGCCTTCTGTCAGCCAGCCAATTCTGATCCAGATAGCCAAATCTCCCAGTATCCCATACTTCCTGACTTTATGAATGAGCCTATCATGGGGAACCTTATCAAATGCCTTGCCACATCAAATGCCACATCCACTGCTCGACCTTCGTCTACCTGTCTCATCACCTCCTCAAAGAACTTAATAAGATTTGTGAGGCATGACCTGCCCCTCACAAAGCCATGCTGACTGCCTTTAATCACGCTATGCTTTTCCAAATAGTCATAAATCCTATCCCTTAGAATTCTTTCCAAAACTTTGCTGACCACAGACGTGAGACTGACTGGTCTGTAATTGCCAGGGATTTCCCTATTGCCCTTCTTGAAAAGAGGAACAACATTCGCCTCCTTCCAATCCTCCGGTACGACTCCCGTGAGAGTGAGGTAGCAAAGATCTTTGCCAGCAGCTTAGCAACCTCCTTTCTCACTTCCCAGAGCAATCAAGGATAAATCTGGTCTGGCCCTGGGGACCTATTAATCTTAATGTTTGCCAAAATTTCCAGTACATCAACTTCATCAATCTTGATCTGTTCAAGCCTGTATCCCAGCTTCTAAAAGTTCTTATTCACAACAAGGTCCCTTAGTGAAAACTGAAGCAAAATACTCATTTAGGACTTCCCCTATCTGCTCAGACTCTGTGCACGAGTTCCCTACGCTATCATTGATCGATCCTACTTTCTCCCTGATCATTCTCTTATACCTCACGTATGTGTAAAATGCCTTTGGGTTCTCCCTAATCCTTCCTGCCAAGCCTTTTTCGTGCCCCCTCCTGGCTCTCCTCAGTCCATTTCTCAGCACCTTTCTAGCCAGCCTGTAATCCTCTAAAGCTGTGCTGGATCCTTGCTTCCTTCACCTTAAGTAAGCTGCCTTCTTCCTTTTGACGAGAAGCTCCTCTGTTCTCGTCATCCAAGGCTCCTTAATCTTACCCCTTCTTACCTGTCTCAGTGGAACAAATTTGTGCATCACTCGCAACAACTGCTCCTTAAACAGTCTCCACATGTCTGCTGTGCCCTTTCTGTGGAAGAATTGCTCCCAATCTGAACTTTCCAACTCCTGTCTGATAGCATCATAATTTCCTTTTCCCCAGTTAAATATCTTCCCTCGGTAACTGCTCCTTTCCCTCTCCAAGGCAGTGGTAAATGTGAGGCAGTTGTGGTCACTGTCACCAAAGTGTTCTCCCACCGCGAGATCTGACACCTGTCCTGGCTCATTGCCAAGCACCAAATCCAAAATGGCCTCCCCCCTTGTCAGCCTGTCTCCATACTGAATAACAAAACCCTCCTGAACACACCTGACAAAAATGGCTCTATCCAAACCATCTGTACTAAGGAGGCTCCAGTCAATATTGGGAAAGTTGAAGTCACCCATAACAACAACCCTGCTACATCTGCATTTTTCCAAAATCTGCCAGCCTATGAGTTCTTCAATCTCCCTACTGCTATTAGGGGATCTGTAGAAAACTCCCAATGAGGTGGCTACCACCTTGCTGTTCCTAACTTTCACCCAAACTGACTCAGTAGACAAACCTTCCTCAGCAGCCTTCATTTCTATAGCTGTGATGTACTCTCTGATTAGCAATGCTACACCCCCTCCTCTTTTTCCACCTTCCCTGTTCTTTTTTAAATGTTCTAAACCCTGGAACATTTAGCAACCATTCCTGCCCCTGTGAAACCCACGTCTCCGTTATGGCCACAATATCATAGCCCCAAGTACTGATCCATAATCTAAGTTCATCACTATTCAACCCATTCAGTCTGTGCTAGCTCTTTCAAAGAGTTATCCAGTTATGTCCGTTCAACAGCTTTTCTTCATATCTCTGCAAATTCTTCTCCTACTATTTTATTTGAAGTTTACAGCTAAGTAACTCTATGTGGCAGTGTACACTGTGTGAAAAGGTTTTTGCTCATACCATCAATTTGGCTGGCAATCACCTTCAGTCTCTGTCGACCATTCAACGTCTCAGAGTGTCCTTTGGGTGACCCATGACTTCAACAAAATGATCTTAAGGATGTTGCGACACAGAGGTGATCCCCTTTGTTAATTAAACCGAACACCCAGAAAAGCTCATCTTGCCTCATAATCTGTTAAAATATGAGTGACAGAGAAGTCCCAAATTCCACTATTGAAAGAAAATAACATTAATTTGTTTTTTAACTCTTCAAGTGAACATTAAACAACCACTATTCACAACTCTAAGCCCCCTTTTCTCTTAACTGCTTACTATCTGCCTCCAACTCTATAACAATATGCTGTTCCAATAAGACACTTATTAAAATTACATCCACTTAATTTCAAAACCACACAGCGCTGTCTTCTTCTGTGTTTGTACTCTTCCGGATGAGGATATTCCTGGGTGGACTTCTTTCTTTTTGGCGTGAGAATGTTTCACGTGAAAAGGTACCTTTGTTAGAGAGAGTTTCCTAATTTCTTGGAGAGCAAGATGTTAGATAGGCAAATAGCTCTCCAGTTTCTCTCTCTAAGGCAGCTGCTCTCTGACCAATTTTCAATATGCCCCCATTTTTATACCCTCAACATCAGATAATATTGTTGGCAAAACAATAAATTCAAACTAGATTGGGTTTTAGTATCCTGGGACATAATTTAAAGTGTTTAGTTAAATTTGAATTTTGTCAAAACAGAAACCAAAACTCAGGTATCCATTTCACAGCCAAATATTATATCTTTTCAATTTTCCAGTACACTCTGGGATTGCCATCTAGTCATGTATATAGGTGCTTATAATCTCTCAGTTCAGAACAGCATTCTCTCTCTCTTAAAGGTACAGTACACACCTTCAACTTCACAACAAGGGCAACAGAAAAACTACAATGAATGACACTGTCCTACTGTACCTTGAACAAGTTTCAAGCAATGTTTCTTGGCAGGTGACTGAAAGAGCCAGTGCTTATGAAACTTTTGACAGAATTCTTTGTTTTAAATAGAAATGAACTTGTGGGGCTGGATTTTAGGCAGCATGGACTGCTCATCCAGATGGAAAGTTGTCTGGAAGCCAGCTCACTCCTCAAAAGTCTGCCCCACAGCTAATAGTGCGACTTCCACTCCCACACTACCTTAGGACCTGCCAGACAATCTGATAGTCCCATCAGTCCCAGCAGTGCCAGAGCTCAAGTGAGCATTGCCGGGATTGTAAGAAGGAGCATAGGTAGATAATGACTACTTCGAGATGATAAACCCTGCGATTTTATGGCTGCAAGGGACCTTAAATCATGGAAATCCTGAATGAGGCATCCCACTTCCTTAAATAAAAGCAAAATACTGCAGTTACTGGATATCTGAAACAAACACAGAGAATGCTGGAGAAACCTGACAAGTCTGGCAGCATCTGTGTAGAAAGAACCGAAGTTAACATTTCAGAACAACCCAAATTCAACTGTGTCTAGCATTCTGGATGCTCTATTAAGTACTGAGCCTATGGAGTTAAAGGATTTCTTCCTCCCGCACAGTTAACTTATTTTAACTCTAAATGTCAATGGATATTTATGATTTGGAGATGCTGGTGTTGGACTGGGGTGTACAAAGTTAAAAATCACACAATCCTAGGTTATAGTCCAACAGGTTGAATTGGAAGCACTAGCTTTCAGAGTGCTGTTCCTTCATCAGGTGGTTGTGGAGAACACAATTGTAAGACAGAATTTATAACAAAAGTTTATAGTGTGATGTAGCTGAAATTATACATTGAAAATACCTTGATTGTTTGTTAAGTCTCTCATCTGTTAGAATGAAACTATCATGGTCATTCTAACAGATGAGATACTGAACAAACAATCAAGGTATCTTTCAATATATAGTTTCAGTGACATCACACTGTAAACTTTTGCTATAAATTCTGACTTACAATTGTGTTCTCCACAATCACCTGATGAAGGAGCGGCGCTCTGAAAGCTAGTGCTTCCAATTAAACCTGTTGGACTATAACCTGGTGTTGTATGATTTTTAAAAATGGATAATTAGGTTTTTGTTCTGCTCTAATTTATATAATGGAAGTTTAGGTGCTGAACAAACCATTAGTTTGCCAGATTTTGACATTGCTATAAATCTGCAGAGGTTGTGGGCAGATGAAACAATCTTAATTGGCATCTTTGATGCTGGGACCTCTGGAGGAGGCTGAGATGGATCATCCGTTCAGCAGTCCTGGCCGAGGATTGTTGCCAATTCTTCAGCCTTACCTTTTGCAAGTCCTTCCTATATGTGATGATTGCACATTGAACAATGATAAGACTCTGAGCGACACTGGACGTTGGGGAAAGACTAAGATGGGGTTGTAACATAAGATGAGGCTGAGGATGTGTACGCTATGTGGCTTTGCTGTGCACTTCTATGGGCAATGAAGTCTCAGCTGTGCCACTTATCTGAGAAGCATTGTTTTATGGTTGATGTTCCACTTCATGCACAGTGAAGGGCAGTTCTGGACTGCCAATACTTGCCAAGGCATGACTGGGGCTCAGACAAGAAGTCGGTGCCAGGGATCATGGCTTATCCTGGCAGTGATGCATACTTCCATCTGTGACAAGTGGGAGAATGTGATGAGTGAGATGCTAGAAGAGAGTGATGCATAGGTAGTGAGTTGGGTTTGTGATGATGGTGTGAGAAAGCTCGCTAAGCTTTGTGGAGAGAAACATTTCCATGAAACTTGCAAAAAACCTGTCTGCTTGATTAAGTGTTCGTTAAATTGTGGATTGAAATAAGAAAAAGCTGTTTTAAAGCCAGAGATTACAAAGATTGCTGCATTGGTTGAAAGCAAGTAACATGGTACTCATTGTGAACACTGTTTGTGCAGCTCTAACAGCTGTGGTTAAACACAAACTAAAGTCAAAAGGTTGTGTGCAAATGGAGATGTGGTTGGCAATGAGTAACGGAGTTGTTTGTGGACCAGTGACCATTTATCAATGACAAAGGTCTCCTGCCTGTCAAGAGTTATGTGATTGAACAACTTAGGGTATCTGAACAGCTTGGGGCTGTGAATATGATACAAAGAAGCCTTCACACCTCCACCAGCTCTGAACTCTCTCAATTCTCCGCAGGAAAAGCCATTTTAAGCCTGAAGAAAACAAGTTTGCTTTTTGTTCAGTAGTTGCTGTAAGCAGTGACTTTTAGTTAGAGACTTTTTAACAATGAACCAGCCCACCCTTTGCCTCTTGCAAACCAATGGATGCGTCTGGAAAGTGGAAGACCCAGAAGGAGCATTCTGATCAGCACAAGAATCATCTTAACAGACTGTGTGAATGATGGCCACTAAACTGCTTTCCCAGTGCTCCCCCATCCATAACAACTGTGTTTTTGCATGCGTGCATTTGTGTGTGTGTGTGTGTGAGAGAGAGAGAGAGAGAAAGAGAGAGAGAAGGGGAGCTTACAAGTGGATTAGAGTTTTGACTAGTAGTGTTATAATTGTTTACCTGTAGGTAGAGCTTTTGAAAATTTGTTTACTTTAATTAGTAAAGTTATATGTCCATGGTTAATGACTGTGTACAAGTACCTAAAGTTGATTTGTTTGTAATAAATAGTAGTTTTGTTAAGTATAGAAATCTAATCTGTGCTTTCTGTCAACCTGGGTCTAGAATATGAGTAAATTAACTTTTGTGATGACTTCTGGAATAACAGATCTTGATTTCCAGCGTGCTACTCCAGTCAGTTGAGGTAAACTCACCATAAATAACACTTGGTCAATTATTAGTAAGATTAAGTCTGTAATCTTGTAGAGTGAAAGTGTACGTTACATAATCTCACTTGATCTTCAAGTTGCATTAAAAACAAACTCTCCCAGTACTTTTTAATAATATAGCAATATCCAACTACCATTTTCCAACTTATGGTCCAAAAGTAAAATACGTGGTCCCATACACTATTGATGTTTTTACATGTTTCATAAATTTTATTGTTGTTTATTCAAAATCATGAAATCTTGTGACGTTATTCTCTTGGAAAGTATCTAGATCTCACATTTTATCAACTCTAGGAGCAAGTTGTTAGTCACAAGCTAGATCATAACATAACTTTTGTCTGCGATTATACTACTTTCAAAAGCATATTGGCTCTACACATGCAGAGGAGAAAATTGTAGCACAATGGGGATAAAGCAGAAGAGTGAGATTAATTGGATAACTCTTGCAAACAGCCAATGGCAACATGATGAACTGAATGGCTGCCTCCTGTGCTGAAATACTATATGGTAATCTGACTGTGAGGGTTCTTGCTGAAATGATTTTGGAAATAGCTTTGTCCAGTCTACAGCGGATATGAGCCGACTGCACAAAAGCTATAAATTTCATTCCTTATGATACTAGGTGTGGCAAATGGAAATTCCAGTATTTCTGACAATAAATTTCAATAAACAGAGCAAAGCTTTACTCATTATTCACAGCATTCAGTACCCAGAGATGTGACTACCTGATAGGAGTGCTTCCTGGTGCCACTATGTTTTTTGAGCAATCATAGACGTGTCATTGCTTGGATTCAGTTGCATACACAAATAATATAATAGGAAAGATTCAGAGGCTTTGGGGAGGGTGCAAAGAAGGTTTACCAGGATGCTGCGTGGACTGGAGGGCTTGCCTTATGAAGAAAGGTTGAATAAGCTCAGTATTTCTCTCTGGAGAGAAGGAGGAAGAGAGGAGACCTGATCGAGGTATACAAAACAATGAGTAGAATAGATAGAATCAATAGCCAGAGACTTTTCCCCAGGGCAGGATTGACTGGTATGAGGAAAAAACAATGACTGCAGATGCTGGAAATCAGATTCTGGATTAGTGGTGCTGGAAGAGCACAGCAGTTCAGGCAGCATCCAAGGAGCTTCGAAATCGACGTTTCGGGCAAAAGCCCTCCATCAGGAATAAAGGCAGTGAGCCTGAAGCATGGAGAGATAAGCTAGAGGGGTCATAGTTTGAAGATACTAGGAGGAAGGTATAAAGGAGACATCAGAGGTAGGTTCTTTATGCAGAGAGTTGTGAATGCATGGAATGCGTTGCCAGCTGTGGTGGTGGAAGCAGAGTCATTAGGGACATTTAAGTGACTGCTGGACATGCACATGGATAGCAGTGAGTTGAGGGGCGTGTCGTTAAGTTACTATATTTTACATTAGGATTAAACCTTGGCACAACATCATGGGCCAAAGGGCCTGCTCTGTGCTGTACTTTTCTAGGTTCTATGTTCTAGTCACGACCATCATCCATCTTAACAAAAGTTTAAAAATCTTGTTATTTGATATTAGCATATTCAGGATTTAAACAGTGTCTCCTTTTTATTCCATAGAGTGTGGCAGCTGCTGGGTTTCTAGATGTAGCTCCATTTGCAATCAGGCCTGCAGTGTTTGAACTGAGTCCCGGCCAGACCCTGATCATGGAGGTCAGTAAAATCTTTCACAATTTAAAAGGTCTAACTTAAATCATGAAACTAATCCAATTACAACCATTTAAACTAAGATTTTAAATACATAGGAGTTCAGAAAAGGACAGATAATTGCAATAGGGTCAGTGTCAGCAGTGTTGTGTAATACTAATTAAGATACAATAGGACAAAATGTGCTTCTTCAATATCTGAATGGAGCAATTAGTTACGTTTGACTGTACTAATTCACCCCTGGCTGCCCTCCTATCTTTCACCTTTGATAGAGTTGAAGTCATCCAAAACATTTGCTGTCAATATCGTAACCTCCACTAAGCCCCATTCACCCTTCATCCTGTGTTTGCTGACCCAAATTGATCTCACATCTATAAATATCATAATTTTAAAATGATCAATTGGTGTTAAAAATCCCACTGTGGCCTCAATCCTTTCTATCTCTATAACTTTCTTTACCCTCAGGACTCTCTGAGATCTCGTCACTCCTACAAAAATAACAAGATGTGCATTCCCAATGTTCATCACTTCAGTTAGCTGGTTCTAAACCCTTTAAGTTCCTCTCTAAGCAGATCCTAAAGTAAAAGGCAAAATCACCATAGTCTTACCACACCACACAGCTGACCCCTCAGTGAAGAGTAGTGGTAGTTTACTGGGTGGGTCACCAAATCTCAGGTGAGAGTCATAGAGTCAAAGAGACATAGAGATGTACAGCATGGAAACAGACCCTTCGGTCCAACCCATCCATGCCGACCAGATATCCCAACCCAATCTAGTCCCACCTGCCAGCACCCAGCCCATATCCCTCCAAACTCTTCCTATTCATATACCCATCCAAATGCCTCTTAAATGTTGCAATTGTACCAGCCTCCACCACTTTCTCTGGCAGCTCATTCCA
>NC_057714.1:115288181-115297590 GCF_004010195.1 Chiloscyllium plagiosum | reverse complement strand
CTGATGCAAAATATTCATTTAGTATCTCCCCCATTTTCTGTGGCTCCACACAAAGGCCGCCTTGCTGATCTTTGAGGGGCCCTATCCTCTCCCTAGTTACCCTTTTGTCCTTAATATATTTGTAAAAACTCTTTGGATTTTCCTTAATTCTATTTGCCAAAGCTATCTCATGAGATTTTGAGAAGGAGAGACTCTCCATGGTAACCTCAGCCAGTGTGGGAATTGAACCCCTGCTGTTGGCGTTGACTCTGCATTGTGAGCGAACTGTCCAGCTAACTGATCTAATCAATTGCCTTCACATCACTACTGTTCTCTGTTTTCATAGAGCCATAAAGTTATACAGAATGGGAAACAGATCCTTCAGCCCAACTAGTCCACTCTGACCATGTTCCCAAATTAATCTATTTCCCACCCCTCCACCCCGCCCCCCCCCCCCCCCACCGTCTTCATTTGGCCCATAAACCTCAAAACCTTTCCCACTCATGTATTTATCCAAACGTCTTTTAAATGTTGTAACTGTACCTGCACCCACCACTCCCTTTGGCAAGTCGATCTACACACTAACGACTCTCTGTGTAAAAAGGTTTCTTCTCATGTTCTTTTTAAATTTTTCTCTATAAAAATATGCCCCCTGGCTTTGAACTCCCTCATCTTAGGGAAAAAGACCTATTTACCTTAACTGTGTCCCTCATGATTTTGTACGTAAATTTGACCAAGCGTTGGTCACTTGTCTTAATATCTCAATATCTGTCTCAAGGTCAAGATTTGACTGATAAGATTTCTGTGATATGCTTTGGAACATTCATACTAGAATCAAGGCGCTATATGAATGCAAGTTTTTATATATTAATTGGATGTGGGCATTGTTGGCTGGGCCAGCCCTAATTGTGGCTTGAACTGACTGGCTTGCTGGGGTCAGATTGAGGACAGTTAAGATGCAGTCACATATAGGCTTGACTGGGTAATGAAGACAGATTTTCTTCCCTAAAACATTGGTGAACCATATGGATTTTTACATAAATTTACAGTGGCCACCATCGTGCTGATTTTAAATTTCAAATTTTTAATTATTCGAATTTCACCATCTGCATTGAAAGGATTCAAACCAATGTCCCCACAGCATTAGCCTGCTTTGCTGAATTATTAGTCCATTGATGAGACCATTACACTACAGCCCCTCCCTGATATTGCATAACTGAGACTGTAGCATATAGTTTTTTTCGACAGCAATTACTGTACCACACCTCTTGCAACATTTCTACTGTCATATGTGCTTTAAGCTTCAATAATATAGCCTTCATCTCACTGACTGAGAAGAATTACACAAAAACATTTTGATGATATGATATCTGTATTTCTAGGTTGCCTTTCTTCCACCTTCTTCAGATACCTTTTCCCAAACTGTTACTATGGTGTGTGACAACTGCCACGTGAAAGACTTTGTACTCAGAGGTAACAATCTGAAATTCCATCAGTGTTTTTGATCTGTAATATAATGTGTCTGCCTCCAAACCTATCTCCTACACATCATCCAAGATCTTCACTGGTAATATAAGTACGTGGAAATGTTGTTTTAAATTACAGCCTAGCTATTTAGTGTTAGTGGGGCATTAGTGTTACTCTGCATCACCTGTGAGAAGAGAGTGGAAGGTGTGTGTAAGATTGTATGGAGTTGTGAAAAGAATTAGTCAGGTTGTGTAGAGCCAATGAAAGAATAGATTAGATTGAACAATGTCTACAAAAGAATTGTTTTGATACATAGCCTGTGGAAGAGGAGGTAGATTATACACATTCTACACAAAGGTTAGCTAGATTGTACATAGTCTGTGAAACATACATTTAAATTGTACACAGTTAACGGAATAGTAACTTAGATTGTACATGGTCAATGGAAAATTGTAAAAGTTTAGACAGTCATTGCAAAAGCAAATTAAACTATACAGATCTATGGAACAGTTAGTTAGATTGCATGAAGAGTGGGTTAGATTGTACATGGTCTATGGAAGAATGGATTAACTTTACATCTCCATGGAAGAGTTGGTTAGATTGCACACAGTCTGTGGAATTGTTAGTTAGATTGTACATGGTCTACTGAAGATTAGATTCAATTGTACAGTTTATGAGAGTGTAGGCTAGACTTTACATAATCTATGGAAAATTAGATTACATTCTACACACTGTGTGAAGTAGTGAGTACACATCCATGGAATAGTGGGTTAGATTGTCCATAATCTTTGGAAGACTGGGTTAGATTGTACGTGATCTCTGAAAGGGCAGATTAGATTGTACTGTAGTTGAGGTAGTGGCATTGTGGCAATGTCTTTGGGTTTACAATCCAGAATCCTAGGCCAACTTTATGGGCATATGATTTTGAATTCCATGGCAGGTGATGAAATTTGAACTCAATAATATTTCAAATAAATTAGGTCAACATAACCACTGTAGATTGTTGTAAAATCCACCTGGTTCACTAATGTCCTTCGGGGAAGGAAACTGCCAGACCTTATCTGGTCTGGTCTACACATGACTCCAGACCCACAGCAATGTGGGTGATTCCTAAACGCCCTCTGGGTAATTATGGATAGGCAATAAATGCTGTTACAGCTAACAACCTGTGAACGTATAAAACAAAACAGTCTGTGGGAATAGATTATGTTGTACACAGTCTATGGAAGAGTGGGTTACATTGTACCCAGCCAATGGAAGAATTGGTTGAGTTGCTTTTGTTGATTGGTCAGTTCTTTGTCATGCAAGGAATAAAGAGCACTTGGAATGGACCAATAGAAATATATTCCTGCATAACCCAGCACTCTCAATAGGTGTAAAATAATTGAGGCTTTAACCGACAGTTTATACAGTTAACTCACAAAGTTTGCAACCAGATTGAGTTGCTATTTTCATTTAAAACAGGCAGAGTAAACCTTTTAAGTGAATTATTTTACTCTGTAAATCACACATTAGCTGACAATCAAAAAAAAAAGACATTAACACAACTTTTCACTATTCATTTACCTGTGTCTTTGCAGGCAGTGGTCAGTATGTTGCTTCGGAGTTCATCTCTATCTCTGGCGGAGAGAGTATAACTGCCCCAGGAGAATGTAGAGATGTAACAGCAGACCACTTTGTGCGTTTTGATGCTACCAACCCATGTGTTTGTTCTCAAAAGACACTCACCCTCCGCAATGCTACGTAAGTCTTTCCAACGTCTCAATTAGGAAGCAATTAAATCTTGGGGACTAAGGCTCCAGTCCTACCAGTGGCTTCATGCTTGAAAAAGAAACTGCTACAGATAGAGGTATTCTGTGGCTTTTTATTTTGGCCCAATATTCTGGAGTCATTCTGAGAATTTTGTAAATACACTAATATGGTAAACTTCCTTGACATTGTTTCTGAGGCACATTTACTAAAAGTGAAATCAGTCTACAGAGGTTGGTATCCCATCACCAAGTCGCCCTTTATTTACAAAATGAACAGTCCTTAACTCGAGTACTACCTCATACAAAGTCAGGCACCACAGTGTCAATAACCTTTTTCTGTCAATCAGGACTTCCTGTTTGGATCAGATTAGGAGCCCAATCAGGGAACTCCTATTCTATGTTCTATGCAGTCCAGCTGGCTGACCTCATTACAATCGCTATAAAAAAAGCTTTCTGCATGTTTGTTTTATGCAATCGTGGAAAAGACCAGCTCACACATTTTCCCTACATACCTTTACTGGAATATCTTTAACTCACGGAAGAATTTAGGCACAGTGTAACCTGAAGTCACCTGATTCTGTGATTCTTTGGCATCAAAGTGATTTTAAGAAAATGTTCCAACTGGGGCCTGCACTTTGCTAAACTAACTTAAATGTTGCCAGTCTAAGTGCGCCTAATAATTTCTAAAGATCCAGCAGCTGAGACGGCCTTTCCACTGAGCCCACCTTGTTGTCTGATGGTTCCTCACCACTGTTCTTCATCTATGAGTTAGCTGGACTCTTGGTCACCATATGGTAGATTTGCTGCCACCATACTCCTTTTTGGTTCAGAATCACATGGCCTGTTTTTTCTAGAATGGTAGAGGAATCCAACAATAAGAGAAAGTGACGACTGAAGATGCTGGAGATCAGAGTCGAAGTGTGTTGCTGGGAAAGTACAGCAGGTCAGGCAGCATCCAAGGGGCAGGAAAATCAACACCTTGGGTGCTGCCTGACCTTCTGTGCTTTCCCAACAACACACTCTTCAATAAGAAATTCTTGCCTTATAAACAATGTAGTTTATTGTACGATAGCAATCAGGTGGAAGTTATGTTGATACTAACTGTGTCTATGACTATACTAAGTCTATGAAGAGATTTGAGATCCAGATCCTATTCACCCATTCAAATTCTTAAGACATCATTATATTTGGTTGAGCATAATGTTTTCAGAACTAGACACCCAATACATTGTCTCCCCAAGTTTTTATTTCCATTATTAACATTTCTACATTCATTTATATTATTACATTTACCTTTACCCCATTCCCTCGACCCCCAGTCTCTGACTTCACAAATTCAGGCAGTCTGGAGGAATTCACTAATCTTCCAAAGCACACTCTCTTCAGACTTGGAAGATTGGTTGGTCTTTGTCTTGTTGGGAACTGTTAACTTTGATTCTGTTCTTGACCTTGTGAAATCTATATATCCACTTCATCATTACACCCTTAATTGGCTACATCCCAGTCAAGTATTGTTGGATGATTGGAACGCAATTCTTGTGTTTACTCTGTACAGTTCCCTGAGCTACACAAACAATATATTATTGTGGTCTGCTGCCTCTTGAACAACCGAATCTTTCCTGTTGTGGTCCCCTATCCATTCCTGTTTCCCCTTGGTTTAACTATCGTGCACAGTTATATCTATTATTGTGGACAGCCTGTTGATCCTTCAGTAATGAAGATATATGCTATATTGTTATTTGCCAACATGGATTATAAAGTGGAAGATAATGTATTTTAGTTTTCAGTCATCCAACTCATCAAACATCACCTGCCCCACCTGTGCCAGAAGCAATCTCTCCCTCAATGTCAGCAAAACAAAAGAGCTGGTCATTGACTTCAGGAAGCAAGGAGGAGGGCATGCCCTATCTACTCAATGCAGCTAAGGTGGAGATAGTTCGAAAGCATCAAGTTCCTGGGAGTGACGATCACCAACAATGTGTCCTGGTCCACCCACATTGATACGATGGTCAAAAGAGCACAACAACGCCTCTACTTCCTCAGGAGGCTAAGGAAATTTGGCACATCGGTAAAGACTCTTACCAATTTTTATTGGCAGCACAATGGCAGCAGAGTAGGATGCTCCTGCCAAAGCTCCTCTGCTCTGCCTGTTCCTTTCTTTCTTTTTCCTATTCTTTTCTCTCTTTTTTCCTTCTTCTCTCCCCTTAGCACTGGAGGTGAATCCTGGAGCAGCGGGAGTCATCAACAGCAAGACTCTGGAGCAGTCAGCCCTGGAGCAGCACTTGGGCTGGGAGTCCCAGAGCAGCATGAGCAGTGAGCCCTGGAGGGCTGTGAGCCTGGAATAGCGTGAGCAGTGAGCTCTTGGAGGGCTGTGAGCCTGGAACAGGGTGAGCAGTGAGCCCTTGGAGGGCTATGAGCCTGGAACAGCATGAGCAGTGAGCCCCTGGAGGGCTGTGAGTCTGGAACAGCATGAGCAGTAAGCCCCTGGAGGGCTGTGAGCCTGGAACAGGGTTAGCAGTGAGCCCCTGGAGGGCTCTGAGCCTGGAACAGGGTTAGCAGTGAGCCCCTGGAGGGCTGTGAGCCTGGAACAAGGTTAGCAGTGAGCCCCTGGAGGACTGTGAGCCTGGAACAGCGTGAGCAGTGAGCCCCTGGAGGGCTGTGAGCCTGGAACAGCATGGAGGGCTGTGAGCCTGGAACAGGGTTAGCAGTGAGCCCCTGGAGGGCTGTGAGCCTGGAACAGCGTGAGCAGTGAGCCCCTGGAGGGCTGTGAGCCTGGAACAGCATGAGCAGTGAGCCCTGGAGGGCTGTGAGTCTGGAACAGTGTGAGCAGTGAGCCCTTGGAGGGCAGTGAGCCTGAAACAGCATGAGCAGTGAGCCCCTGGAGGGCTGTGAGTCTGGAACAGCATGAGCAGTAAGCCCCTGGAGGGCTGTGAGCCTGGAACAGGGTTAGCAGTGAGCCCCTGGAGGACTGTGAGCCTGGAACAGTGTGAGCAGTGAGCCCTTGGATGGCTGTAAGCCTGGAACAGGGTGAGCAGTGAGCCCTTGGAGGGCTGCGAGCCTGGAACAGCGTGAGCAGTGAGCCCCTGGAGGGCTGTGAGCCTGGAACAGCGTGAGCAGTGAGCCCCTGGAGGCCTGTGAGCCTGGAACAGTGTGAGCAGTGAGCCCCTGGAGGGCCATGAGCCTGGAACAGTGTGAGCAGTGAGCCCTTGAAGGGCTATGAGCCTGGGACAGGGTGAGCAGTGAGACCTGGAGGGCTGTGAGCCTGGAACAGTGTGAGCAGTGAGCTCCTGAAGGGCTGTGAGCCTGGAACAGGGTGAGCAGTGAGCCCCTGAAGGGCTGTGAGCCTGGAACAGGGTGAGCAGTGAGCCCCTGAAGGGCTGTGAGCCTGGAACAGCATGAGCAGTGAGACCTGGAGGGCTGTGAGCCTGGAACAGTGTGAGCAGTGAGCCCCTGAAGGGCTGTGAGCCTGGAACAGCGTGAGCAGTGAGCCCTGGTACAGCACATGGGCTGTGAGCCTGGAACAGGGTGAGCAGTGAGCCCCTGGAGGGCTGTGAGCCAGGAACAGCGTGAGCAGTGAGCTCTTGGAAGGCTGTGAGCCTGGAACAGAGTGAGCAGTGAGCCCCTGCAGGGCTGTGAGCCTGGAACAGGGTGAGCAGTGAGGCCTGGGAGGGCTGTGAGCCTGGAACAGTGTGAGCAGTGAGCCCCTGGAGGGCTGTGAGCCTGGAACAGTGTGAGCAGTGAGCCCCTGGAGGGCTGTGAGCTTGAACAGTGTGAGCAGTGAGCCCCTGAAGGGCTGTGAGCCTGGAACAGTGTGAGCAGTGAGCCCCTGGAGGGCTGTGAGCCTGGAACAGTGTGAACAGTGAGCCCTTGGAGGGCTGTGAGCCTGGAACAGGGTGAGCAGTGAGCCCCTGGAGGGCCTTGAGCCTGGAACAGTGTGAGCAGTGAGCCCTTGGAGGGCTGTGAGCCTGGAACAGTGTGAGCAGTGAGCCCTGGTATAGCACATGGGCTGTGAGCCTGGAACAGCATGAACAGTCAGCCCTGGGGGGCTGTGAGCCTGGAACAGTGTGAGCAGTGAGCCCTTGGAGCGCTGTGAGCCTGGAACAGCATTAACAGTGAGCCCTGGAGGGCTGTGTGCCAGGAACAGCGTGAACAGTCAGCCCAGGTACAGCACATGGGCTGTGAGCCCAACAGCAGCACGGGGAAGCAGCCCCTGAGCATCGCACAGGCAGCGGGTCCCAGGTAGCCACCAGCATGGTGGAGGCAGGATTGGAACTTCTCTCGGAGCAGCTGAGAGCCGGTACAGAGTGGACTGGGGCTTGGAGCAGAGGGGGGGCTACGGCTGTTGGACTGGGGTCTGCTGCAGGCGGTTAGGCCACATGCAGGGGCCCTGCACTGAGCTGCTACACTGTAATATCTATTTGAAATTTCCTACCTTACTGTATTGTCAACCCTTTAATGATGTCCTATTTTTAACTTATTTTTCAACTCTGTAAAGTAATGCAATTACTTTTATTCCACTGCTGTATCCAAGAGCTATATCTAGGCACTTGTACCTAAGATGTCACCGTAAGAAGTGGACATTGTACACTGACAATGGAGTACATGTGACAATAAAAGAATATTCTGTTCTACTCTATGCACCCTATTGAAAGCATTCTATCTGGATACATCATGGCTTAGTACGGCAACTGCTCTGCCCAGGATCATAAGAAACTGCAGAGTGTTGTGAACACAGCACAGTCCACCACACAAGCCTACCTTCCATCCATTGACTCCATCTATGTTTCTTGCTGCCTTAGAAAGGCAGCCAACATCATCAAAGACCCCTCTCACCCCAGTTATAATCTTTTCCAACCTCTTCCAAAGCTTAAACACATGAACGAACAGATTCAAGAACAGCTTCTTCCCCACTGTTTTTAGACTCTGAATGGGCCGCTCAAACATTAAATTTAATGTTGATCTCACTCTTTGTGCATCTTCTCTGCAGCTGTCACATTGTATTCCTCGCTCTGTTCTACTACCCCTATACAGTTTGTATGGTACGAACTGCCTGTACTGCAAAACAGAACTTTTCACTGTATCTAGGATACATGTGACAATAATAAGTCAAATTTACCTTTACTCACTGTGAAAGACAGTCAACCGTAATAAAATAGAACATTTCTTAGGTATAAATCCACTCCTCAATGTTGGGTAGGGAAATTGGAAGGTATCAGTAGTGCTTTCCGCTCAGCCCTGTTAATATCCAAATGTCACAATTGAGTGTAAGGTTCTCAATCTCTTGAGATCTGAGCCACGCAGCAAGCCGAGACTAGGTCTCCAGTTGGTGATCTCCAAATTTCTCTGATGTATCTTCTCTCGGATACCTTCCTGCAACAAAGCTGGAACAGCCAAGCTTTCATCAAACATCAGTAAGTCTTCCACGGTTGTGAACTGCTGTTGATGCTCAAAATAGGTCTCAGGGCCAATCAATTCGACCTTTGATCTGGCCAACCTTCACCACAAAACCTGTGAGGAGCTACACATTCTCAGTCTTTCTTCTGTTCTTCTTATAGTTGTTTGAGTTTATTTTAGTCTGCTGCCACTGCAGCACAGTTATACAGTGCCCATGTACACAATTTTCTAAACAAATTTGTCATGTGTTTACGGTTATCAATTGTCACCCTACACTAATCTGCCATCATCTGTAGCTATCCCTGAACATGTCTCGTAGGTAAATCTCATAGGCGGTGTCCATGGACAAAATCCTTGCTAGCCTCAAGGAGGCTAACAGTTTATTGTCTATTTCTATGAGTAGTTTTAGGCCAAGAATATGGTCTGAAAATCTCTTGCAAGCCCATATGATTGAGAGAGCCTCGTTTTCTATGTCTGTATAATGAGCCTCTATGCTGAAAATGTGTTGCTGGAAAAGCGCAGCAGCTCAAGCAGCATCCAAGGAACAGGAGAATCGACGTTTCGGGCATAAGCCCTTCTTCAGGAATGAGGAAAGTGTGTCCAGCAGGCTAAGATAAAAGGTAGGGAGGAGGGACTTGGGGGAGGGGCTTTGGAAATGCGATAGGTGGAGGGAGGTCAAGGTGAGGGTGATAGGCCGCAGTGGAGTGGGGGCAGAGAGGTCAGGAAGATGATTGCAGGTTAGGAAGGCGGTGCTACCTTTTATCTTAGCCTGCTGGACAAACTTTCCTCATTCCTGAAGAAGGGCTCATGCCCGAAAC
>NC_057714.1:115254376-115287869 GCF_004010195.1 Chiloscyllium plagiosum | reverse complement strand
GGTTGGTGGGGTGGTAGGTGGGGGCCAGTGGGGTTCTGTCCTGGTGGCGGTTGGAGGGGCGGGGCTCAAGGGCGGAGGAGCGGGAAGTGGAAGAGATGCAGTGGAGGGCATCGTCGACTATGTCTGGCGGGAGATTGCGGTCCTTGAAGAAGGAGCTTGTTCAATGGCACCTACCAGAACCTTTGCTTAACATCCTCCTTTCGCAGTGTTCAGTAATGCTTATTTCTAATCCTGGAAACAAATTAGGGTACATATTGTAATCAATCTGCCCAGATAAATCTTTGCAGCGGGTGGGACCTGAATCTAGGCTTTTCAGCCCTGAGGTAAGGGCACTGTATTAGAAGAGCTGAACAATTTAAGTGCTCCTGCACTGTCCAGCTTCATTGACTTTTCAAAGAACTTTGAGAGCAAAACAAGCATTCTTGCACAAGATTAAAAATTCCTGATTTGGGAAATACATATACATGTGTTCTGAGGAAGGATCAACGGACCTGAAACATTAACTCTGATTTCTCTGCACAGATGCTGCCAGATCTGCTGAGCTTTTCCAGCAACTTCTGATTATATGACATATATATTCTTGACTGTCTTACACCCCTTGTGTACACAGTTGCTTGTAGCAAAGTTTTAATTTTGAGGAGTTTACCTCCAGGACCATGTAGTCTCACAGTGGTTGCTTGTAATCTCTGTTTCTTCACCCATGGTATACAATCTTATAAGGAATCTTATTCTGGTAACCAGCTTTAAATTATTAAGATGTCCATTGACATAAACATCTTCTTGCTAAAACAATTAGATTATGAATACACCTGATTTATTTTTTATTGGAGATTCATTGGAGATTTTATTGGAGATTCATCAACATCATTGTGATGTGTCTCTGCACATTTATGCAAGTGATCTGGTGTTTTACATATAAATTACAAAATAAAGTTGCCATAGTCCCAGAGGACCACACGACTGATCTCTCATTAGAGAGAAACAACTGGTGGCAAGTTTAACATAAGCATTACCACATCTCAGGCGAGAGACAAAGTTGAGAAGGTGTGGCTAGCAAATGAGTATGGCAGGGGATGGGAACCAAAGTGTCGGCTTAGCTGAGTCAGATTCAGGTCAAGAAACAGGAGGTAGAACAGTAGTGATGTAGTCAGCGACCTGGAAAGACAAAAGCATTCAGCAAAGGAAATTGATGGGGTTAAGCTGTTTAATACTTCAAATCAATGAGCATTATAAACAAGGCAGATGAACTAAGAGCACAATGTTGGTCGCTGTAATGGAAACCTTGTTAACAGAGGGGCAAAATTGGCAGCTCCATATGTCTGGACATAGAGTTTTCAGGCAAATGGAGTGGGTGACAATAAAAGGAGTGGTGGCTTGGGTAGCAGTAATAGTTAAGAATTCAAAACCAGGGGTCATAGATTCAAGCTAAGCGGTAGAAGGATTGGTGGTGGGGGGTGAGGTGGGTGAGGAAAAACATTTCTATGCAGAGGATAGTGGGCGTCTGAAATTCGCTGGCTGAGTTGATGGTGGAGGCAGAGACCCTAAATTCTTTCAAAAAGTACCTGGATCTGCACTTTAAGTGCTGTAAGCTGCAGGGCTATGGGCTGTGTGCAGTAAGATGGGATTGGAGTTATAGAGTCATAGAGATGTACAGTACGGAAACAGACCCTTCGGTCCAACTCATCCATGCCGACCAGATATCCCAACCCAATCTAGTTCCACCTGCCAGCACCTGGCCCATATCCCTCCAAACCTTTCATATTCATATACCCATCCAAATGCCTTTTAAATGTTGCAACTGTACCAGCCTCCACCACATCCTCTGGCAGCTCATTCCATACACGTACCACCCTCTGCGTGAACACATTGTCCCTTAGGTCTCTTTTATATCTTTCCCCTCTCACCCTAAGCCTATGCCCTCTAGTTCTGGACTCCCCCACCCCAGGGAAAAGACTGTCTATTTATCCTATCCATACCCCTCATGATTTTGTAAACCTCTATAAGGTCACTCCTCAGTCTCTGACGCTCCAGGGAAAACAGCCCCATTCTATTCAACCTCTCCCTATAACTCAAATCCTCCAACCCTGGCAACATCCTTGTAAATCTTTTCTGAACCCTTTCAAGTTTCACAACATCTTTCCAATAGGAAGGAGACCAGAATTGCACACAATATTCCAACAGTGGCCTAACCAATGTCCTGTACAGCAGGACATGACCTCCCAACTCCAGTACTCAATACTCTGACCAATAAAGGAAAGCATACCAAACGCCTTCATACCAAACGCCTTCTTCACTATCCTATCTACCTGCAACTCCACTTTCAAGGAGCTTGAACCTGCACTCCAAGATCTCTTTGTTCAGCAACATTCCCTAGGACCTTACCATTATTTGTATATGTCCTGCGAAGATTTGCATTCCCAAATTTTTGCTGCACCTCACATTTATCTAAATTAAACTCCATCTGCCACTTCTCAGCCCATTGGCCCATCTGATCAAGATCCTGTTGTAATCTAAGGTAACCTTCACAGTCCACTACACCTCCAATTTTGGTGTCATTAAAAGGGCATCTGAAAGACTTTGGGTTGGAATAGCCTCTTTTTTGTGTTGCTGCATCATTTCTGTTGTACTATGGGACTTTTATGGTGACCTCACCCAGTAGGGGAATTGAACTCATATCTATTTGCCATCACTCTACATTGCAGACCAGCCATTTCCCGCTCACTAATATGAAGAGTTTGTAGCTTCTGTAAATATCTCTTGTTTCTAGGCACGTGGAGCTCCCCTTCTGCTGGCAAGTACTAAAGCCGAATCTGGTATGTCCTATTCCTGGAGAGTCAGTCGTACCCACCAACCTGGATTACGATCAGGATTTAAAATCCGCCTTTCACATCAGCCCAGATAATGGAGTTTTGGCGCCTCACCAGGATCATGAGTTCATCCTTGCTTATTTCCCGCGGGAGGTGAGAAACATTTTTCCCTCTGTCATTCTGAAATTTCCAAATCGCTGTTCAAACTTCAATTTACCACATCTTTCCAACTCCTTTCTATTTCCCCCATCAGCTGATAAGAGTAAACAAAAAAAAAAAACATTCGTTGTTCATGGAATGTGAGTGTTGTTGGCAAGGGTAACAATGATTGCCCATACCTAATTATCCTTGGACAGAGGGCATTTCAGAGGCCAGCTAAGAGTCAACCATATTGCTTTAGGTCTGGATGGCAGAACTCCTTCCCTAAAGGTCATAAGTGAGCTCGATGGATCTTTACAATGATCAATGATGGTTTAGTGCTCCATATCACTTAGACAAGATTCTGTGATGACCAAGGTTGGAGGAGTACACTGTTTCTCTCTGGTCCCTGCCATGACTCATTGGGGTAGCATGTTGGAAATCCAATCTTGCTATTCTCAGATTCGTCATTGATGTTAAAGATTTTGAAATGACTTTATAAAAGTACCAAGTTAACTGATTTTCAGACCCAGTTTGATAGAAAGCATGGACCAGGTGTCAGTAATGAACAAGAATTACTATTTATTACAAGTTATTCATCTCGAGAATCAGGGAAAGCATTATCACCCCACAGGCATGTAGCACTATTAGTTAAAATTCTATTCCTCATTGCATACACAGAAGTTCAAATGTTGAAAAAAAACATTGATGAAGAGCAAACACTGGAAAGACAGGTCCATAGTCTTTGTCCCCAAATTCTGATGAGTTGGTTCTTCCCTGATCCAAACTTCTCTTCCCTGATTCCTTTTAATGAGGTACATAGTGACTGCTTCACTCATGCAATGTCTCAGATTGATCAATTATAAGTCACAGCTTACAGCAACTGCTGAAGGAACGATTAACTGGTTTTCTTCAGGTTTAAAGTGAGTTATAGAATCATAGAGTCCCTAGTGTGAAAACAGACCATTTGGCCCAACAAGTCCACACCAATCTTCCAAACAGTATCCCACCCAGACCCATTTCCCTACCCTATATTTACCTCTGACTAATGCACCTAGCTGACACATCCCTGAACACTCTGAGCAATTTAGCATGGCCAATCCACCTACCTTGCACATCTTTGGACTGTGGGAGGAAACCAGAGCATCCAGCGGAAACCCACACAGACACGGGGAGAATGTGCAAACTCCACACAGACAGTCGCCTGAGGCTGGAATCAAACCCAGGTCTCTGGTGCTGTGAGGCAGCAGTGTTAACCACTGAGCCAACATGCCGCCCTCAATTGACTGCCAAATTCAGGGAGGCAGGTCCTGATGGTAGAGATCAAATCTGTTCTCAGTATCATGGACCCAGTCCCAAGTGTTTGGTTTCCTGACAACCAATCACACGGCTGTTGGCAGGCAAAAGGCCTTTGTCATTGACGACTATTCACTAGTGCATTGACCAATCAACTTCTTGCATGCAGCTACAGTACGTAGAACCCGCACGTGGCTCTCCCTGTGCAACCATTTCAATTACTACTTGTTCAAACAGTTGCCATGGGTGTCAGATTACTTACTTTCAAACCATACGGCCATTCTTTCAAAATATTAGCTTTAAAATAGTTCTTTCTCATTTCAATCTGCAATGTTTTTTTAAAAACAAAATAAAAAGATAGCCCTTATATTCCATTATGTTACTGATCGCAGCATAAATTTAAATGGTCTGCCCAATTATCAACATGGCTAATTATATACCTTCCCTGTATTGGGTTCAAAATAATAATATCTTTAATAAATAATAAAATATAGAAAATAGGAGCAGGAAAGGCCATTTGTCCCTTTCAGTCTGTTATGCAATTCAATATGATCATAGCTGAACATTCAACTCAGACTCCTGTTCCTGCAAGACTTATCCAAACAAATTAAGATGGTTCATACAAGATCTGCAATACAAAAGTATAAATATTTACCCATCTATTTTTTTGGACTGCAGGCCTGTGACCAGCAGGATGTGTGCTACAAGGATCAGTGCTGCGTCCATTGCTTTTTGTCATTTATATAAATGATTTAGCTGTGAACATAGGAGGTATGGTTAGTAAGTTTGCAGATGACATGGTGCGAAAAAGATTACCTCAGAGTACAACCGGTTCTTGATCAGATGAGCCAGTGGGCCAAGTGGTAGCAGATGGAGTTTAGAGTCATAGAGATGTACAGCATGGAAACAGACTCTTCGGTCCAACCCATCCATGCCGACCAGATATCCCAACCCAATCTAGTCCCACCTTCCAGCACCTGGCCCATATCCCTCCAAACCCCTCCTATTCATATACCCATTCAAATGCCTCTTAAATGTTGCAATTGTACCAGCCTCCACCGCATCCTCTGGCAGCTCATTCCACACCCGTACCACCCTCTGCGTGAAAAGGTTGCCCCTTAGGTCTCTTTTATATCTTTCCCCTCTCACCCTAAGCCTATGCCCTCTAGTTCTGGACTCCCCGACCCCAGGGAAAAGACTTTGCCTATTTACCCTATCCATGCCCCTCATAATTTTGTAAACCTCTATAAGGTCACTCCTCAGCCTCCGACGCTCCAGGGAAAACAGCCCTAGCCTGTTCAGCCTCTCCCTAGAGCTCAAATCCTCCAACCCTGGCAACATCCTTGTAAATCTTTTCTGAACCCTTTCAAGTTTCACAACCCCTTCCGATAGGAAGGAGACCAGAATTGCGCGCAATGTTCCAACAGTGGCCTTTTAACTTACAAAGATGTGAGGTGCTGCATTTTAGTAAGGCAAATCAGGGCAGGACTTTTACAATTAACGGGAAGGTCCTGGGGAGTGTTGCTGAACAAAGAGACCTTGGGGTGCAGGTTCATAGCTCCTTGAAAGTGGAGTCGCAGGTAGATAGGGTAGTGAAGGTGTTTGGTACACTTGCCTTTATTGGTCAGTGCATTGAGTATAGGAATTGGGAGGTCATGTTGAGTCTGTACAGGACATTGGTTAGGCGACTTTTTTAATACTGTGTTTAATTCTGGTCTCTCTACTATAGGAAATTCGTTGTGAAACTTGAAAGGGTTCAGAAAATATTTGCAAGGATGCTGCCAGGGTTGGAGGGTTTGAGCTATAGGGAGGAGGCTGAATAACTCTGGAATAATGGGTGAAACGGTGGCTCAGTGGTTAGCACTGCTGCCTCAAAGCGCCAGGGTTCTGGGTTTGATCCCAGCCTCAGGTGACTGTTTGTGTGGAGTTTGCACATTCTCCCTGCGTCTGTGTGGGTTTCCTCTGAGTGCTCCGGTTTCCTCCTACGATCCAAAAATGTGCACCTCAGGTGAATTGACCACGCTAAATTGCCCATAGTGTTAGGTACATTAGTCAGGGGATAATGAGTCTGGGTGGGTTACTCTTCGGAGGGTTGTTGTGGACTAGTTGGGCCGAAGGGCCTGTTTCTACACTGTAGGGAATCTAATCTAAAAAAAAACCTTGGGCTATTTTTCCTGGAGCATCGGAGGCTGAGGGGTGACCTTATTGCGGTTTTTAAAATCATGAGGGGCACGGATAGGATGAATAGTGAAGGTCTTTTCCCCGGAAGATCTTTTTTTAACTCGGTTCTCCTTGAAATAAAGGTCAACATTCCCTTTGCTTTCCCAGTTACTAACTAAACTTGGATGCTAGACTTTTGTGATTCATGCACAAAGACACCCAAATTCCTCTGAGCTACAACTTTCTGCAGTGTTTCCCTTTTTAAATAATATTCAGCTCTTCTATAATTCCTGCCAAAGTGCATAACCTCACAGACCCCAAATTATTTTCCATCTGCCATGTTTTGCCCTCTTGCTTACCACTGTAGACACTTTGTGTCATCTTCTGTACCTATCTTCCTCCCTAGTTCTGTGTCTTTCATATAGTTGGTGATAGTACATTCCCTTCCCTCACCCATTTCATTAATATATATTGTTTGTAATTGTGGTCTAAGTGGCAATTGCTGTGGCACTCCATTAGTTACAAGTTGCCATTCTGAAAATGCCCCTTATCCCAACTTCTTGTTTTATATTTTAGTCAATCCTTCATCCATATTAACTTATTACACCTCTCAGAGGCAATTATTTTATCAAGTTGCCTTATGTGCAGTAGCTGAAAATGTGTTGCTGAAAAAAGCGCAGCAGGTCAGGCAGCATTCCAAAGAGCAGGAGAATCGACTTTTCAGGCATGAGCCCTTCTTCAGGAATGAGGAAAGTGTGTCCAGCAGGCTAAGCTAAAAGGTAGGGAGGAGGGACTTGGGGGAGGGGCGTTGGAAATGCGATAGGTGGAAGGAGGTCAAGGTGACAGTGATAGGCCGGAGTGGGGATGGGGGCGGAGAGGTCAGGAAGAAGATTGCAGGTTGGGAATGTGGTGCTGAGTTCGAGGGTTGGGACTGAGACAAGGCGGGGGGAGGGGAAATGAGGAAACTGGAGAAATCTGAGTTCATCCCTTGTGGTTGGAGGGTTCCTAGGCGGAAGATGAGGCACTCTTCCTCCAGCCGTCGTGTTGCTATGGTCTGGCGATGGAGGAGATGATGTGGGTGGAGGTGCAGGTGAATCTGTGGCGGATATGGAATTTTCCTTTGGGGCCTTGGAGAGAAGTGAGGGGGGAGGTGTGGGCGCAAGTGTTGCACCTCCTGCGGTTGCAAGGGAAGGTGCCGGGAGTGGTGGTTGGGTCGGTGGGGGGTGTGGATCTGACAAGGGAGTCGCGGAGGGAGTGGTCTCTACGGAAAGCTGATAGGGGAGGGGAGGGAAATATATCCTTGGTGCTGGGTCTGTTTGGAGGTGGCGGAAGTGACGGCGGATGATGCGCTGTACATGGGGATTGGTGGGGTGGTAGGTGGGGGCCAGTGGGGTTCTGTCCTGGTGGCGGTTGGAGGGGCGGGGCTCAAGGGGGGAGGAGCGGGAAGTGGAGGAGATGCGGTGGGGGGCACCGTCGACCACGTCGGGGGGGAAATTGCGGTCCTTGAAGAAGGAGGCCATCTGGGTTGTACGGTATTGGAACTGGTCCTCCTGGGAGCAGATGCGGCGGAGACGAAGGAATTGGGAATATGGGATGGCGTTTTTACAGGGGTCAGGGTGGGAGGAGGTGTAGTCTAGGTAGCTGTGGGAGTCGGTCGGTTTATAGTAAATGTCCGTGTTGATTCGGTCGCCCAAGATAGAAATGAAAAGGCCTAGGAAGGGGAGGGAGGGGTCTGAGACGGTCCAGGTAAATTTGAGGTCGAGGTGGAAGGTGTTGGTAAAGTGGATGAACTGTTCAAACTCCTCGTTGGAGCATGAGGCAGCGCCGATACAGTCATTGATGTAGCGGAGGAAAAGGTGGGGGGTGGTGCCAGTGTAGCTGCAGAAGATGGACTGTTCCACATATCCTACAAAGAGGCAGGCATAGCTGGTGCACATGCGGGTGCCCATGGCTACTCCTTTGGTTTGGAGGAAGTGGGAGGATTGGAAAGGGAAGTTGTTCAGGGTGAGGACCAGTTCAGTCAGTCGAAGGAGGGTGTCAGTGGAAGGGTACTAGTTGGTATGGTGGGAAAGGAAGAAGCGGAGGACTTTGAGTCCTTTGTGATGGGGGATGGAGGTGTATAGGGACTGGATGTCCATGGTGAAGATAAGGTGTTGGGGACCGGGGAAGCGAAAATCATGGAGGAGGTGGAGGGCATGGGTGGTGTCCTGAACGTAGGTGGGGAGTTCTTGGACTAAGGGGGACAGGACCGTGTCGAGGTATGCGGAGATGGGTTCGGTGGGGCAGGAGCAGGCTGAGTACCATATCAAACAACCTCTGGCATTCCAAGCATTTTACTTCTACTGATTTCCCTTTATCTAACCTGCTTGTTGCCTAACAGATTTACAGATCTATCATGGTGCAGAAGGAGACCATTTGGCCCACTGTGCCTACACTAGCTCTATTATCTCGTGCCAATCTCCTGCCTTTTCCCCATATTACTGCATATGATTACTATCCAAATAAACATCTAGTATCCTTCTGAAAGAGTTCAAGAATTTTGTCAGGCATGACATACCTAATGAAGATATGCTGATTCTTAGAATTATAGAATCCATATAGTGTGGATACAAGCCACTGAGCCCATCAAGTCCACACTCACCCTCAAAAGGGCATCTCAACCAGACCCACCCCATCCCTGTAACACAGCAATTACTGTGGCTAATCCACCTAGCCTGCACATCTCTGGATACTATGGGCAATTTTAACATGGCCAATCCCCTTAACCTATGCATCTTTGGACTTGTGGGAGGAAACTGGAACACCCAGAGGAAACCCACACAGTCACAGGGAGAATGTGCAAACTCCACACAGACAGTTCCCCGAGGGTAAAATCGTAAAATGTGAGGCATCAGTGCTAACCACTGAGCCAATATGCTGTCCAAACTTTAAATTTGGAGGTGGATTCTTCCTGATTATAATTTTGCATTTCTAAATGCCTACATCTGTGCTCAATCAAAACTCACACTGACTAATCTAGATGAGAACCCCAGGGCATGCTATCTTTGTGATGAGGTGTTAAACTAAGGACATGTCTGCCTGTTTAGAGATGTGAAAAATAAAAATGACCAATAGGCCCATGGATCTGTAGAAAGAGTAGTCACACAAAGCATCTGAAACAACAACTTTGAACGATCATCACAAAGACTGACAAAAGGTTGTAATTATGATGTTTATTTGAAGTTAATTTCTTCCTTGAATGAAATGTTGTTTTTGCTTTGCAGCTGAAGGAGTATCACAATGTGTTTTACCTTGTATTGCGAGATGTTCCAGAGCCTTTGAATGCCAATGAGTGTAACACCAGTAGGTGAGCTCGATATGTGCCTGCACATCTCTGTCTCATGCCACACCTTCTTTTGTACTCATACTTTGAATAAATTTCCACACCATGGTCTTCTCTGCAGGATAGGGAAGTCTAAAATTAGAGGGTATAGGTTTATGGTGAGAGGGGAAAGATCTAAAAACGACCTGAAGGGCAACATTTTCACACACAGTGTGGTGCATGGATGGAACAAGCTGCCAGAGGAAGTGGTAGAGGGGGGTATGATTAAAACATTTAAAAGATATTTGGACAGGTACACGAATAGGAAACGTTTAGAGGAGTATGGACCAAACGCAAGCAAGTAGGACTAGTTCGGATTTGGAAACCTGATCAGCATGGATGAGTTGGGCTGAAGAACTTGTCTCCCTGCTGTATGACTGTGTGACTTTATCGTAGGTTAACAAGAATCCATGCCCTTTGCCAGTTGTGCCCTCCTTGTCATGAAGGGGTCAGTTCTTCCTGAAATAAATCTGAATCTATGATAGTGGAGTCGCAGGTAGATAGGATAGTGAAGAAGGCGTTTGGTATGCTTTCCTTTATCGGTCAGAGTATTGAGTACAGGAGTTGGGAGGTCATGTTGCAGCTGTATAGGACATTGGTTAGGCCACTTTTGAAATATTGCGTGCATTTCTGGTCTCCTTCCTATCTGAAAGATGTTGTGAAACTTGAAAGGGTTCAGAAAAGATTTACAAGGATGTTGCCAGGGTTAGAGGACTTGAGCTATAGGGAGAAGCCGGACAGGCTAGGGCTGTTTTCCCTGGAGCATCAGAGGCTGAGGGGTGACCTTATAGAGGCTTACAAAATCATGAAGGCCATGCTGTACATCTCTATGACTCTATGACTCTATAATAATCCTTGCTGGATACAAAATAAAATCAATGTACCAAAGGTTTACTTCCTTCAAACTAAATCCTTTTCTTCGCTCATACATTTCAGGAAAAGTAGTTTGGAAAGGTCAATGAAAACAGCTTCTGCAGCAATGACTAATATCGTCGGCATGGAGCTGGAGGTTAAGGGCTACACCGAGCCATTTCAAGTCTTATTGAGGCCTTATGCCATTCTCATCCCTGGCGAGAACTACCTGGGCACAACTCTGAAAAAGTATTTTGAGGTTTGAATTTAAATGTCTTTGGATGAAAAAAGCAAATCAAGCACCGAGGTTCATTTCTAGAAGGTTCACTAGAATTAGTGAGCAGTTAAATTATATTAAACATGTGTAGAAGCTTGGACAGACCGCACCTGGGAGGATTGTACTGAGTTTTACACTCCTTATCAAGGCACTGAAGAGGACGCATGCAGTATTTTCAGGTAGAATACCAGCACTGAGATTGATTTGGAGATGCCGGTGTTGGACTGGGGTGGACAAAGTTAAAAATCACACAACACCAGGTTGTAGTCCAACAGGTTTAATTGGAAGGACACTAGTTTTTGGAGTGACGTTCCTTCATCAGGTGATTGTATAATCACCTGATGAAGGAGCGTCGCTCCGAAAGCTAGTGTGCTTCCAATTAAACCTGTTGGACTATAACCTGGTGTTGTGTGATTTTTAACTTAGCACTGAGATTGTAAGCTTATCAGCTTAGAAAAAGTGAGGACTGCAAGCGTCGCTCCGAAAGCTAGTGTGCTTCCAATTAAACCTGTTGGACTATAACCTGGTGTTGTGTGATTTCTAACTTAGCACTGAGATTGTAAGCTTATCAGCTTAGAAAAAGTGAGGACTGCAGATGCTGGAAAGTCAGAGTCGATGAAGTGTGGAACTGGGAAAAGCTCAGCAGGTCAAGCAGCATCAGAGGAGCAGGGCAGCTGAGGTTTCAGGTCAGAACCTCTGGTCAGGACTCATGAAAGGTTCTGATCTGAATCATCGATTTCCCTACTTCTCTGACGCTGCTTGACTTGCTGTGCGTTTTCCAGCTCCACACTTCATCAACTGTAAGCTTATCAGGAAAGGCTGAACAGGGCTTGAGTTGCTTTCACAAGACTTAAGGGCTAACCCAATAGAGGTTTCTAAAATCTAGTGATTCAGCAGTGAGATATAGAGAATTAGACCAGTATGATCAGCACAAAGATATTAATATACCAGCCTGCTCCTGAAAAACCCTGACCTGAGCCCAGAGTTTCAGTTCATGGTCAGATTTTGCAGAAGTGTATATGTTCATGCAGCACACTGTCTTGAGCTGCGTGTACTTAAGATAAGATATATGCAAGAAATGCCAATGCTGATGTAGTGTTTAGAAAACATTAAATATCTGGTTGGGAACGAAGGGAAACAAATCTGGCTAACAAACTGGAAGTCTATGGGGCATCTGTAGAACTGTAGTAGTTGATGTAATAACATTTAAGGAGAAGGGTGTTTAAGGGGAAGCTTGATAAGTACACGAAGAAGAAAGTAATTGAAGGTTACACTGATAAGTTCAGATGAATATAGGAGGAGGTTTTATGTGTTTATAAACACACACGTGGAGCAGTTGTCGCAAATAGCTTGTTAACGATTTGATTTGATTCGATTCATTGTAGTCTCATGTACCAAAATACAATGAAAAACTTTGTTTGCGAGCAGTACAGGCTGATCATAGCAAACGAGAACATACATATCAGAGGGGTGCGTAGGCAGAGTGAGGCATACAGGTTGCACCATACAGGAGATGTGCAAAGAAAGATCAACATTAGCAAGGTCATATTATTTGAGTCCATTAATCAGCCTAATAACAGTAGGGAAGAAGTTGTTCCTGAACCTGCTGGTGCATGTGTTTGAGCTTCTGTATCTTCTGCCTGACAGAAGAGGTTCTACGGAGAGGTCTTTGATGATGTTGGCAGCCTTTCCACAACAACGAGAAATATAAATTGAGTCCATGGATGGGAGGTTGGTTTCCGTGATGGTCTGGGCTGTGCACACCACCTTCTGTAGTTTTCTACGGTCCTGGGCAGAGCAGTTGCTGTACCAGGCCATTATGCACCAATGGGGCATCTGTAGAAGTTGCTGAGTGTTCTTCTGGACATGCTGAATTTCGTAAGCTGCCTGAGGAAGAAAAGGCATTGTTGTGCATTCTAATTTCAGTGTAATTATTTCATTATGTTTCTTTGTCTAAGAGATGAAATTTGCTCAATAAATGTTAGGAGGATTTGAATGGTAAATATATCTGGTTGCACTGCCTGTGTGAGTAAAGCTAAGCATGCTGGAGACACTCAGCAAGTCAGCCAGTGTCCGAGGGAAAAGAAAAATAATTTAATGTGAGAACGACAAGCAGAAGTAGGCTATTCAGCCCCTTCAGCCTGCTGTCAGTCAATATGATCAAGATAGATCTGTTTGTGATCTTAATTCCATTTTCTTGCCTGCCCCCCATTATGGAATCCTTCATTCCCTTGTCCCTCTAACTCAGCCTCATGCAATTATATTCGATACTTAAGCTCTGTGGAGGATTTGCCTATTGGTGCTGCCTGCCACCAACTGACCTACTCATCCTAAGCTGTGATGTGGAGGTGCCGGTGTTGGACTGGGTGGACAAAGTCAGAAGTCACAGGACACCGGGTTATAATCCAACACGTTTATTTGAAATCATGAGCTTTTGGAGGTGACAAAAGGAGCAGCACACTGAAAGCTTATGATTTCAATTAAACCTGTAGACTATTACCTGGTGTCTTGTGACTTCTGACTTCATCCTAAATTGTGCAAGGCCTCAACTCTAGTAACATGGGCCCTGAACGTTATTCTATAAAGATTAACAGGTGGAGAGCAGTAATGAAAGATAATGTATAAATGGGTGAAACGTTGCCCCAGAACAGGTGAAATAAACAGGTTTAATTGCTATTCAGTTGGCTCTTGTGAAAATGCACTTTTGTGACTATACATCAGTGAAGGTTAGTATAGAGCTCAGTTCTGATGCTTTCCAGATATGAATTGTGCACTAGCGTTAGAATCAGACAAAAAAAAGAATAAGCAGTTCAGTATGGGGCCACAAAGGGCTGGATTTTTACAAGGAGGCACAGTCAAAACATTAGGGCTAGACACTCAAGAGTTGTCAGGAAACATTTGTATATCCAAAATGGGGCAGAGGTTTGGAACTCTATTCCACAAACTGCAGTGCGTGTTGGACCAGTTGTTAGTTTTAAATCTGAGATAGATACATTTTTTTGTTAAGCAAAAGTGTGCTTTTGGGAAATGGGCCAAAGGCAGAGAAATGAAGTTAGGCCAAGATCAGCCATGATCTCATTGAATGATGTAACAGGCTTGAGGGGCTAAATGGCCTACTCCTGTTCCTTTATTCCTACCTGCTTCCACCAGGTGAGGTTTCAGGTGGAAGAGGTACATTTCAAACAGGGCTGATGACCAGCCCAATACCTTTCCACCATTCCCGAACTCACCCCCATGATGTGGAAGTGGGAAAATTGAAATATGTAACCTCTGCCATAATATGGATAACTGAGAGGTTTTGTAAAAGAAAGTTTTTAAAGCAGCAGGAAGATGGTGGTGAGGAGGCATGGTTACTAACTTTGTGGAGGCTCTTTGTGTGTCTGGGTAAGCTCCCAACTGGAGGCCCTACTGCTGCCCCTGGCCCATGTCCCTGGGCTCACTCTGACCCTGACCCAAACACTGTGACTCCCCTAGAGGCCCAGAGGATCCACCAGCTTTGAACACCAATGTGGCCCATTTTCCCAGGCCATAACCTCCAGGGATAATGTCCACCACTTCTTCTTTCATACCAGCCTGCTCTCTGAATCCACCACCCTCTTCCTAAGTTGATCCAAGCCAATGCCCCTCCAGCTTACTTCAGTCACGGCTGCCTTGCTTGTGAACCTGCCTGCAGTGCTGGTAACTCCCAGTTTGCAATTTCCAGTGAGAGGATGGAAGTCCCATTTTTCCCTCATTAACCCCACCCACAGTAAGTTACTTCTGCAGGGTGGTCTTACTTCTCAGTCAGTCAGTGCCCAAAAAATATCCTTGTGGTCATATGGGTTAGCAGCTCCCTCTGTTCCACATGTTAACAGTAACCTAAACATCCCATCATTCTGGATTAGTGGTGCTGGAAGAGCACAGCAGTTCAGGCAGCATCCAAGGAGCAGCGAAATCGACATTTCGAGCAAAAGCCAAACATCCCATCAGTTTAACCAGAAAGTGTTTCAGAAGGAAAAACATGAGGGACTTAAAACAAACTAATCTGTATCATACATGGTAATTCACGACAAATGCATTCAACTTTTTTGTGCTGTGTTTACTGCAGATGTGGAATTATAGCAAGTCCACCATATACTACGAATGGGAGAGTATGCACGATTCTCACATCCTGGAGGTGCTGCCACCTTGTGGAGCCATAGGTAATACCATGAAACTGCTAATCGCTCAGAATAATATTGAGGCTAAGGTGCTTAAGTACTTAGGGACAGCTGGAATAGACTAGCTGTGTATTCTCCTGAATGTAGAAAATTGGTAGATTAACCAAAATGTTTAAGATACTTAAATAAGTTTATAGGGTGGATAGAGAAAGATTGTTTTATTTTTGTACAGAATTCCAAGCAAGAGGCATTCAGGATGATGTGAGGAATTACATTTTCACAAAAAGGGTGGTGGAACTCTATTCCTGAGGGTCAGTTGAAATTTTGAAAAACGAGATTGGTCAATTAAACAAAAAAAACTAGAAACTTGCCTTTGGTGGTCAGTGGATTGAGTACAGAAGTTGAGAGGTCATGTTGCAGCTGTACAAGGCATTGGGCAGGACACTTTTGGAATATTGTGTTCAGTTCTGGTCTCTCCGCTACAGGAAAGATGTTGTTAAACTTGAAAGGATTCAGAAAAGATTTACAAGGATGTTGCCAGGGTTGGAAGGTTTGAGCTCTAGGGAAAGGTTGAATAGGCTGGGGTTATTTTACCTGCTGTGTCAGAGGCTGAGGGGTGACCTTCTAGAGGTTTATAAAATCGTGAAAGGCATGGATAGGGTGAATAGTCAAGATTTTTTCCCCAGTGTAGGGGTGTCCAAAACTAGAGGGCATAGGTTTAAGGTGAAAGGGGAAAAGATTTAAAAGAGACCTGAGGGGCAACTTTTTCACTCAGAGGTTGGTGCTTGTATAGAATGAATTGCCAATAGAAGTGGTGGAGGCTTTTACAACATCTAAAAGACATCTGAACGGGTACATGAATACAGGGATATGGACAAATGCTTGCAAATAGATTAATTTAGGATATCTGGTCGGCATGGACAAGTTGGACCAAAGGGTCTGTATCCGTGCTGTCCATCTGTATGACTGTAACTGTCTAACTGCAGATGCTGGAAATCAGAAACAAACTTAAACATTACTGGAAAATAGCAGGCCTGGCAGCATCTGTGGAGAGGAAGCAGGGTTAATATTTTGGGTGCAGTGACCCTTCTTCAGACCCTTCAGATAGAGAAGGGAATTCTTTCTGATATGAGTACTTTTGGAATTAATGAAATTATGGGTTTATCATATCAGGCTGCGGAGAGGAGAGAGGTGCTCTAAATGGGAGACAGGGTTGCAAGGGAGAGGTGAGGGCCTGCCATTGGGAGTAAGGAACTGCGAAGTGGAAAAATGTGCTACACAGTGCCTCACAGCACCAGGGACCCAGGTTTGATTCCAGCCTTGGTCAACTGTCTGTGTGGAGTTTGCACATTCTCCCTATGTCTGCGTGGGTTTCTCCCACAGTCCAAAGATGTGTGGGTCAGTGAATTGGCCATTCTAAATTGCCCGAAGTGTTAGGTGCATTAGTCAGAGGGAAATGGGTCTGGGTGGGTTACTCTTTGGAGGGTCAGTGTGGACTTGCTGGGGTGAAGAACTTGTTTCCACACTGTAGGAAATCTAATCTAAAATAAAATGGGCAGAGATTCTGTAGACAGAGAAGAGAGACAGCAATGGGTGGAGATCGCCTGGTTTGATTTTATTTAATTTATTGTTGTCACATGTACGATATACAGTAAAAGGTATTGTTTTGCATGCTAACCAGATAAATCATACCTTACATAAGCAGATCAGGATAATAGAACAGAATGCAGAATATATTGTTACATCAACAGAGAAAGTACAGAGAATGATCAACTCTGATTTATGTGAGTTCTGTTTATAAGCCTGAAAGCAGTGGCGAAGAAGCTGTTCTTAAATCTGTTGGTACTTGTTTTCGAACTTTTATACCTTCTGTCCAATGGAAGAAGGCGGAAGAGAGTATAACTGGGTAGGAGGTGTCTATGATTATATTGGCTGCTTTCCTAAGGCAGCGGGAAGTGCACAAAGAGAAGGAAACAATTTTCAACTTACTAACAGAGGAATATTCACCTAACCAGAAACAGGCCATGGCAAGCCCTTCCTCTATCTGTATTACTACTTCCTTTAACAATCTGGGATGAAAGTGATCTGGACCAGGTGACTTATGCAGTTTAAGCATTTCCAGAATGACCTCCTATCAATTTTCACCCTATCCATTGGTTTTGCCATCTTTGCTTTAAGCCAATATTTTTCAGATTCCTCTTCCACAGATTTAATTAGATTAAAAAACATCTTTGCATCGTCCAAGCAATTTTTGTTTTGAAATTTCAACCAGCTGCTTCATTGACAATGTGATGTTCCAGCCTGAGTATAAACAGATGCAGCATTTTAATTATTTGACAAAATCAATGTTATGGGTAGATATTGGAAATTGGGATTAACTGAGTAACTCTTGCACTAAGACAGCACAGACAGAAAGGATTGACTGGCCTCCCCTTTTGTATTGTTACTATCTATGATTCTACAATATATCTTAAATTGCTCGAATATTTTATCCTTAAACAAAGTTTTCTATAAGAAGTCTAACTTGCATTTGAATGAATCAATATAGTTGCACTGACTGAGATTGGCTGATTCAGGATGGATGTGAGATTAAACATAGAACCTTTCTTGTGTCTTTTGTGTTGAATCTGTAATTTGTTTGACTGAGTTGTAACCCCTGCTGTGCCTTTATTTTAAGTGGAAGGAGGGTGCTTTAACCAAAAGAGAAATGCTGGAAAATCTCAGCAGGTCTGGCAGCATCTGTAAGGAGAGAAAAGAGCTGACGTTTCGAGTCTAACTGAACCTTTGTCAAAGCTAAAAAAAAGGGGAGAAATAGGGAGGTATTTAAAATAGGCTGAGAGAAGGTGAGTCATGGCTACAGAAGCAAAGGTAGCAATAATGAGGTGATAATGACAGTGCATAGAGAGATTATAGGGAGATTAGGGGGATGACAAAATATGTGGGGGATGGGAGGATGGGTGAAGCAGAGGCAAAATGGAAAATGGGAGGGTGCTTTAGACTGGGAAGGGAATTTATCTATTAACGTGAAATGGGTGACACTCAGTTCTGATCTCATCTCAGGCGCACTGCATAAATTCACCAAGGCTCCTTATACAGCACCTTCCAAACCCATTATAATTACCATTTAGAAGGACAAGGGCAGCAGTTACAAAACACCACCTGCAAGTTCCCCTCAAAGCTGCTAAGTGACCTCACTTGAAAATATGTTGCAGCTTCTTCAGTGTTACTGGGTCAAAATCCTGAAACTCACTTGTTAACCAGTTCTATGGGTGTACCTCTGCCAAATAGCCTGCAGCAGTTCAAGGGAGACAACTCACCATCACCTCATCAAGGGCATCTAGAGATTGGGCAATAAATGCTAGGTCAGCAGTGAAACTTAGATATATTTCATGAACAAAAGATGATGTTGAGTATCTGATTCTTTTCCATTGAAGTCAATTGCATACTGCCATCTGACAGCTTTGCTAAAGTTAAAAATATCCCTTTAAAATGGGAAGAAATTATTTGTGCACAATACTACTTTTTCATTTGAAGACAGTAAGGACTGCAGAGGCTGGGAGCAAGCGTTAATAGATGTGAAACTGGAAAAGCACAGTAGGTCAGACAGCATCCAAGGAGCAAGAAAGTCAACTTTTCAGGCCGAGAGCTACTTTCTCCTTATCATCTCTGCCTCAACCTCAAGAAGACTCAAGTCCTTTACCAGCCCTTCCCAGGGCAGGTTCTGGTCCATTCCTCCATCAAGGTTATTGGAGATCCTCCCAAACTTGGAACATTTCCCTAACTGGGAACCCAGTTCTTATCTAAGACTGAAATCAACTTAGATCTAACACTGCACCCAGTCCATGAGAACTCCCATTAGACCCTTCAGTCCATGCCAACCATAATTCCAAAATAAAGCAGTCCCACCTGTTGTGCTTGGCCCATATCCCTTCAAACATGTCCCATTTATGTCCATATCTGAATGTCTTTTAAAAATTGTAACTAATACCAAAATCCTTGTGAATTTGAATGATTTATTCTCACTTGCATTTTACTGTGAATAATACAATAAATTACAGTAAAAATCTTCAATCTGGTGCCATTTTGAATAGTTTAAGAATAAAAAAAAAGCTGAAAGAGTGTCCAGATTGGTTCCACCACCTCCACCATGGATCCTGAGCTCTGAGCCAGCTGGCCAAGAACACCTGCACCACCACCCCACCTCCACTGCCTGCACCAGACCATCAACATCAGTGCCACCACTCTTCAGGCACCATCTCTTCTCTGCTGGGCCCACTTTGTCAACTGATGCTGGACCCACTCTGGCTCTGCAACTGGGAGTCCCTGGGTCTGAGGTCTTGCTGATAACCAGGAGTCCCCGCTCTGGGTCTTCCACAACCAGGAACTGCCACCACAGGCTTGCTGACAAACTCTGGCCTACCGTAATCAGGAGTCCCTGGCTCCACTACCAGGCTAGGTGCTGCGCCACCTCGAGGAGAAAGTGAGGTCTGCAGATGCTGGAGATCAGAGCTGAAAATGTGTTGCTGGAAAAGCGCAGCAGGTCAGGCAGCATCCAGGGAACAGGAGAATCAACGTAAGCCCTTCCTGAAGAAGGGCTTATGCCCGAAACGTCGATTCTCCTGTTCCCTGGATGCTGCCTGACCTGCTGCGCTTTTCCAGCAACACACTTTCAGCTGCGCCACATCACCTAGAGTGATATTCTAGCCACCCTCATCTGTGATGTCACCTTCCCTTTTGCTGCCAAATGGAAGAAGATGAAGAAAAAGAAAGAAGATAAAAAAGGGTAAGGGAAGAGGAAGCGGCTGGTTGGGCTGAGGAGCGAAATATTGTGTATAAGGCAGTCATCCTTCTGTCCTTTCTAGATGTCTCCAAGACCTGGACTACATATAGATACTATCTCAAGGTCCTTAAGAAGTATTATCAATGCTGTTTGAGATTAATTCTGTGAGTCAACTGGGAGGAAAGGTATACTAACATCAGTGCCCTTGAAGGAATCATGATGCCATTAACAAAAACTACTTTCTAGCTTCTCGTACCCTACATTTTTTTGGTAGATATTTCAGAAAAAAAGAGCACCTACATTGCTGTCTTTTACTGTTGTCAAAATGGTTGTGTGATTATGTGATGTAAACTGAATAATTTATACATATTTTAATATTATTTATTTTGAGTTTGAATTTTTTAAATTTTGAACTAGTCATATATTGGTTTTCTGTTTGTCTGAAGGGGTTTAATGACTAACTTGTATTTATTTGTGAAGTTATAGTGATTTCTCTTAAAACACTGTGAAATTCCTGGAGTTTAATGGGTTTTTGTTGACATTGCAAACATTTTTTGAGCAAAAACCGTAAAATAGTTGTACATTAACTTTTCAGTTTAATAGAATAGGTTTGTTTTATTAGAGGCCATAGCTTGGAAAGGTTTTTTGTTTGTTTCAGCTGGGTGTGTAAAACAATTGTTCCTGACAAAGGGACAAGATAAAAGTAGTTTTCTCCTTCTAAGGCATTCTGTAAAGGTTCCAGACTGGAAGTGTTAGCTTCAAATCCTAAAGAGGTTACTTGAAGTTGAGAAAGTTTAAGCTTAGTTGCAGTATGAAGGCTTTATTAAGAGATTATCAGATTCTCAAGTCTGGGAGTTGAAGTCACCATTAAGTTAAACCAGAGAGGGATTAGAGAGAAAGGAATTCTCTTTGATGTGAGTGCAGAAAGAGATGCCTTTGGAATTAATGGGATTATAATTTTATCATATTTTCAAATCTTAAAATGTATATCATATGTAAATTGTTTCATTTATTTTGCATTATAATCTTATTTTATTGTTAAAGCCAAACCTGCAGCATTGTTAAACCAAATATATAAAATTCAATCTATCAAGCTGGACTTTTATCTGAGATCTCACTTGTCCAGTGATAACATCAGCTGGGACTGGACCAATTATGACTGCGGCTACTCTTCAAAAGTACGTCATTGGTTGAAAGTGCTTTGAGATATTGTAACATTGTGAAAAATGCTGAAAAGGGCAAGTTATTTTGGTTAACACCTTGGTGGTTTGGTCATTTAATCATTGTTAGCGCGAATGAAATGATATCAGCCCGAGCCCAGAGTGCGGTTCAACAATCGGTAACGTTTATTGATACAGTAACACCGGCGGAGACCAACCGAGGTCCGAATCTCGGCTGTTCTGCTGTTCCCGCGCGCTGCTACACATTATATACCTTTCTTTGTCAGGATGTGAGGATTTTGAGTATGAATGGGATGATAGTTCCCCATCATCGCTGGAGTAGGTGCAAATGGTGGGTTTCCTGCCGTCCCAGGAGAGTTGCAGTGTACACTCAATAGGGTGCTAATTGGATTATGTAAACGGGTCCGGGTATTATCTGCTTGTCTCTCTCTGTGAGGGCTGGGGGCTAGCACCCCGCTTTGTTCCCTTGGGGTGCTGGTGTGTATTAGTCTGTTCGTTCTTGTCTGGTGGATGCCTGTCCTTTGTGTCAGGATGGTTCTGTATTGATGAATATGGGTGTGTTTCAGTCAGTCTCTTGATTTGATTAGGAGATGGGTTTCCATATTAATTAGCTCCGGAGTTTCGGTCTATGAGTCATGGTTAGTGTCTGGCCTAGTGTGGATTTGATCTGTCCTCTGGCTCCCATCTCCCGGTCACGTGGGCGGACCGGCAGGTGCTGAGTTCTGTGGGTTTAAGCTGCGGCTGCCGTTTAAAACACAAAATGAATTCCTATAGTTTTACCGATGTAGGCATAGTCCCATGGCAAATGCGGGGCGGCTCTGATGCCTGCTTGCATCATCAACAAGCTCTATGCTATCACTTTTCTTAAAATAAAATGTCTGACTGGAGCTCTCTGTGTTCTTTATAGAGCCCAATGATTTCTGTGACCTGGAGCTGTTGCTTACTGGAGGCAAGGTGGAGAAAATAAAGCACCGTCTGCCGTGTCACATCAGATATCAGGAAGAGCCAGTGGTCCTTTACATAGAAGCAGCTTTTATGGTCAGTGAGCTATTATATTACAAAGTAGAAGCATGAATTCTCCAAAATATCCTAGAGGTTAATATTCTGTCTGCTGGAGGGCTTAATGTCAACAAAGTCTGATATTTGTATAGCAAATTTAATGTAACAAAACATCACAAAGAGCATCGGAGAGAAAACAGTTCTCCTCATCTCTGTCTTAAACAGATGACCCTTTATTTAAAAATGACAACCTTGGTTTCTGGATTCTCCCTCAACAGTAGACATCCTTTTCAGATCAACCCTGTTAAGCTCCCTCAGGATCTTACGAGAAAACCAAAGAACTCCAAATGTCAGATGCATTTTCACTGGATCTGAAGTTTTTAGATTAGATTAGATTTCTTTAGATTACTTTACAGTGTGGAACCAGGCCCTTCGGCCCAACAAGTCCACACCGACCCGCCGAAGTGCAACCCACCCATACCCCTACATTTACCCCTTACCTAACACTACGGGCAATTTAGCATGGCCAATTCACCTAACCTGCACATCTTTGGACTGTGGGAGGAAACCGGAGCACCCGGAGGAAACCCACGCAGACACGGGGAGAATGTGCAAACTCCACACAGTCGGTCGCCTGAGGCGGGAATTGAACCCAGGTCTCTGGCCATCGTGCCGCCCACTAGTATTAACTCTGCTTTCTCTGCACAAATGCTGACAGACCTACTGAGTTTTTCCAGCAATTTCTCTTTCTGTCCCTCAGGATCTTGTATGTTTCAATGAACTCTTACTTTTCTAAACTGTAGTGAAGTATAGTTTGTTCAGATTTTCCATTAGATAGAGTCATAGAGATGTACAGCACAGAAACAGATACTTTGGTCCAACTCGTCCATGTCAACCAGATATGCTAACATAATCTAGTCCCACCTGCCAGCACTTGGTCCATATCCCTCTAAACCCTCTCTATTCATATACCCATCCAGAAGCCTTTTAAATGTTGTAATTGTACCAGCCTCCACCACTTCCTCTGGCAGCTCATTCCATACATGTACCACCCTCTGGGTGAAAAAGTTGCCCCTTAGGTCTCTTTTAAATCTTTCCCCTCTCACCCAAAACCTATGCCTTCTGGTTCTGGACTCCCGCACCCCAGGGAAAAGACTTGTATTTACCTTATCCATGCCCCTCATGATTTTATAAACCACCATAAGGTCACTACTCAGCCTCCGACTATCCAGGAAAAACAGCCCCAGTCTATTCTGCCTCTCTGTACAGCTCAAACCCTCCAACCCTGGCAACATTCTTGCAAATCTTTTCTGAACCATTTCAAGTTTCACAATATCCTTCCAATAGGAGGGAGACCAGAATTGCACAAAAGTGGCCTAAATAATGTCCTGTGCAACCGCAACTCCTGTACTCAATGCCCTGACCAATAAAGAAAAGCGTACTAACCACCTTCTTCACTATCCTATCTACCTGCAACTCCACTTTCAAGGAGCTATGAACCTGCACTCCAAGGCTTCTTTGTTCAGTAAAACTCCCTAGGACCCAGATGCCGTTTTATTGCCACCGTTACTACAGTATTCCCCTGCAAATTCTAAACATACACTAAACATACTCCTGCTTGTGCTGATGTTGCAGGGTGCCCAGGTTTGCATTGACCTTCCGTCTCTGGATTTCTGTCTAATGAGGCTGGGAACTAGTGCCATGTGCACCATCCAGATCAAGAACACATGCCAGCTTTCAGCTTTGTGGCATCTGCAGGAGAGTCCAGAATGCCTGAAGGAACGGAACGAAGAGGTCAGTGTGGCTTCGGAATGTGAGAGACTTAGAGTCATAGAGATATACAGTACAGAAAAAGACCCTTCGGCCCAACCCGTCCATGCCGACCAGATATCCCATCCCAATCTAGTCCCACCTGCCAGCACCTGGCCCATATCCCTCCAAACCCTTCCTATTCATATCCCCATCCAGATGCCTTTTAAATGTTGCAATTGTACTAGCGTCCACAACTTCCTCTGGCAGCCCTTACTGCACATGCACCACCCTCTGCGTGAAAACTTTGCCCCTTAGGTCTCTTTTATATCTTTCCCTCTCACCCTAAACCTATGCCCTCTAGTTCTGGACTCCCCCACCTCAGGGAACAGACCTTGTCTATTTACCCTATCCATGCCCCTCATGATTTTATAAACCTCAATAAGATCACCCCTCAGCCTCTGACCCTCCAGGGAAAACAGCCCTAGCCTATTCCAACTCTCCCCATAGCTTAAATCCTCCAACCCTGGCAACATCCTTGTAAGCGTTTTCTGAACCCTTTCAAGTTTCACAACATCCTTCTGATAGGAAGGAGACCAGAATTGCACGCAATATTCCAAAAGTGGCCTAACCAATGTTCTCTACAGCTGCAACATGACCTCTCAACTCCTGTATTCAATGCTCTGACCAATAAAGGAAAGCATTCCAAATGCTTTCTTCATTATCCTATCTACCTGTGACTCAATTTTCAAGCAGCTATGAACTTGCACTCCAAGGTCTCTTTGTTCAGTAACACTCCCTAGGACCTTACCATTAAGATTACATTACAGCGTGGAAACAGGCCCTTCGGCCTAACAAGTCCACACCGACCCGCCACCCACCCATGCCCCTACGTTTACCCCTTACCTGACACTACGGGCAATTTAGCATGGCCAATTCACCTGACCTGCACATCTTTGGACTGTGGGAGGAAACCGGAGCACCCGGAGGAAACCCACGCAGACACGGGGAGAACGTGCAAACTCCACACAGTCAGTCGCCTGAGGCGGGAATTGAACCCGGATCACAGGCGCTGTGAGGCAGCAGTGCTAACCACCGTGCCACCGTGCCGCCCACCAAGTGTACAACCCCTACTAAGATTTGCTTTCCCAAAATGCAGCACCTCACATTTATCTACATTAAACTCCATCTGCCACTCCTCAGCCCAGTGGCCCATCTGATCAAGATCCTGTTGTAATCTGAGGTAACCTTCTTAGCTGTCAAGTACACCTCCAATTTTGGTGTCATCTGCAAACTTACTAACTATACATCTTATCCTGACATTCATATCATTTATATAAATGACGAAAAGTAGTGGACCCAGCTCCGATCCTTGTGGCACTCCGCTGGTCACAGACGTGATTCCCAAGATATATCTTCTTTTCATCGCAAAGAATTTGCCGAAATTTAAAAGAAAAGCACAATCTGAAAACCTGTGGGGTCAGATGGACATGGAGGTGTTATAAAAGGATTGCTCCAGTGTGTGAAATCCCGCTTTTGATTTGATTTATTATTGCCACATGCACCTAGGTACAGTGGAAAGTTTTGTTTTGTGTGCAGTACAGGCAGATCATACTGGACAAATTTCACAGTGTCATAGAACAGGGCGAGGAATACAGTGTTACGGCTGCAAAAGTGTTGCACGAGAAGCAAGATCAGCATTACATTTGAAATTTGACAGGTCCATTCAGCAGTCTAATAACAGCGGGGAAGAAGCTCGTCTTGAACCTGTTGGTACAAGTGTTCAAGCCTTTGGGTCTTCTTTCTGACAGAAGCGGTTGGAAGAGATTCTAACCGGGGTGGGATGGGTCTTTGATGACGTTGGCTGCCTTTCTGAGGCAGCGAGAAATGTAGACGGAGTCAACGCATGGAATGTTGGATTGTGAGATGGACTGGGCTGTGTCCATCTTGCTTTGGACAAAATGCAAACTGAACCCAATACAGAGGAACCTCGATTATCCTAACATCAATTATCGGAAAATCAGATTCTCTGAACCGGATCGGGTAGATCATGTGAAACCGTTACAGACGGTGTAACCGACAATGGTGCAACGATCATGTCTTTGGTTTACAGAACAGGGTAAATGAGGGTTACCTGCACTGAAGAAGATGTGCAAACGTTGCATCAACAAGAGAGGTGTTAACGACACTGGTGCAACAATCTCAGTGGGTCAATTGTAGCAGTGTTGAAAGAACTTTAACACATAAAAATGACTGACATGCTGAAGGATTTAAAATGGATGACAAAATCAGTGGTGTCTTCATTCCCTCTATGACTTTGTTCCAAGTTCGTATCTGGTATAACTGATTGAGTTTGTTGTACGTACTTACCATGTCTGTGAAGAGAAAGCGGACCACAGTGGCAATTGAGCAGTAAAGTGAGATTTTACAGCATCTAGATTGTGGTGAAAAGGCATCAAAGGTTGCACAGGAGTATAACACAGGAATAGTGACAGTGTCCGACATCAGGAAAGCAAGATCGGCGACTGAGAAATTCATCAGCCAAAGTGACACTACAAATGCATTAAAAAGAAAATCCAAGAAGCCAGCTAAGGGTGAGCAACTCGACCAAGCTGTGTTTTTGTGGTGTTCATAGCAGTGTGAAAAGGGGATTCCCGTATCTGGCCCGATGATACTAGAGAAAGCTGTCAGTTGCCATGAATGACTCCACGCTGGTGAGTCTGATCACAGCGTATCATTGGCTGGTTGCACCACTTCAAACATCGTCATGGCATTTGGCAACTCAGCGTTCTTGGAAAGCAGAATTCCGTGGATGACCGCACCATGGAAGGCAACAGACAGAAACTGCACTCCATCATTCATGAACCTGAGCAATTGTACAATGCTGATGGAATGGATTGTTCTGGCATCCACCGCGGAAAAGCAGGTGTCGGGATATAAAGCGCAGAAGGATCGGATCACAATTTTCCCTTGTGTCAACACCACCAGCACTCAAATTACCGCTTGTCTGCAAAGGACGATATGCTCATCCACATTGCTTCAAGAACTGTGACAGGAACTCGATTCCCGAAAAGTACAAAAAACAAAATAAGGCATGGATGACATATCCACTTTTTTCATCCTGGTTTCATGAAGACTTTGGACCCGCTGTCAGGTCACATTTGGCAGGCACTGGACACGAACAACGCATCCTTCTGCTTGTTGACAACACGGGGGCACACACTGTGAAAGGCAGCCAGTTAGAATCAGCAGACGGAGCTATCAAGTGTTTGTTTTTACCACCAAGCACTACTTCAAGATTACCGCCTCTTGATCAGGGAATCATCGCAATAATGAAAAGAGATTATCGCCGTAACATATTGCGTGCTGTCCTGGGTGAAGACAATGCAAAGAAAGGACTGCAGGAAATTATAAAGACATTTAAAGTCAAGGACACTTTATTCATGATTACTGAAGCTTGGAACCGCATCAAGCCATTGACAGTCACGGAATGTTGGTACAATGACTGGCATGTTGGTAACTGTGCCAGTGAACAGGACACCCATCCAGATCAAAGGCTAACCACTGACATCACCGAAAACTGCAGACAGCTGGGATTAGGAGACTTTGTACAGGCTGAGATCGATGCTTGGGTAAACTGTGACAACAACATCGGAACAGAGGCACTCCGCGATGATTAGATAGTCAACATCGTCGCAGAAGAACAGCAGGAAATTATGGATGCCCCACGGATGGTAAGGAAAATCTGATACCGACACCTCCTCCAGATCCCATTAACGAAGCAGTCAACAGTTTGTGAATTTTCATGGAATGGTACAAGGCACAAGATGCAGTCGATGCCGTTAAGTTGATGAATCGTCACCAAATGTTATCATTTGCAAAAGAAAAGATAGCAGCACCTCAAGCAACAGTGGCTGGATATTTTGTTTGAAAATAATAACCAACCTCCACCTCAATAAATTTTATTTACTGTACAGGTGCACAAAAAGTGATTTGATTTGTAAAATGTTATGAATTTTTAAGTGATATCCAGCGTTTGTACAAACTTTAGTGATTGAATGAAATAAAAACTCTGTAAACATGCTTTTGAACACAATTATGTGCAGTAAGACTTCCTTTGTTTAAGGTTGCATAAATTATCTGAATAATCAATGATCCAAATTAACTTCAGATTAATCCCATCAACTTCAGATAATCGAGGTTCCTCTGTATGTGGGAATATGGATAAGTGCAATGCTGGTGTGCCACCTTTCCATCTCCAATCTGTGTTGAATTGGATCATTTAGTCTCCTTTGTAGTGAAGTCAGGAAACAGCTGCAAACACAGTTCGAAACGTGGAATCCTCTGCCCCCTAAGAGGCTGTGGATGTTGGGTTTAACTGAAAATTTAAGAACTGGGGTTATATTAAGACATCTGACGTATAGAGGAAAGAAGATTACTTGATATTGATGTATGGATCAGGGATGATCTAACTGAATTTTTGAACAATTTTGAAAGGTACGAATGGCAGTAACCTTTTGTCATTGCTGGAATACTGCAGTAAAACCAAATTTGCAATTCTCCTATCAATGGGATCATTTTTCTTTTGTTTATTTACAGAATCTGTGCATCTCTGGGTTGGTCAGCATTTATTGACCATCTCTAATGCCCTGGAGAAGGTAGAGCTGAGCTGTTGTCTTGAACAGTTACAGTCCATGTCCATGTCCAGGTATATCCACTGCGGCTCTGGGATTTTGACCCAGTGACATTGAAAGAATGGTGATACATTTCCAAATCAAAATAGAGAGTGGCTTGGAGATGAACTAGCTGGTGGTGGTGTTCCTATGTATCTGCTCCCCTTGGTCCTTTGAGATGATAGAGGTTGTCAGTTTTCTAGTTACATTGTCACCACATGCACAAACATCCACCAATGCTCAGTTGAAGCAGTGTACAGATTCCTCATCCTCAGAGTGAAGGGACAACCCTTGGGTTATACTGGGTTATACCCAAAATGCCGACTTCTCCAACTCCTGATGTTGCCCGGCTTGGTGTGCTCTTCCAGCCTCCTGCTTGTCAGCTTTGGATTCCAGCATCTGCAGTTTTTTTTGTATCTATCCAGACAAATCACTCCATACATAAGTACATTGAGGCAATAGAACAGAATGCAGAATACAGCGTTACAGCTGTGGAGAAAGATCAACTTTAATATATGAGGTTCCATTCAAAAGTCTGATAACAGTGGGGTGCCAGACCTGAAAGTAGATTTAAGATAACATCATTAATAATCCTGACATACTTGAAATTGAGATTTAAAAGAGTATAATGATTGTAATAGATGATGATCTGCTGGGGACAATGCACAGAGTCGCCATGCCCTGGCGTCATCTTGCAGATGAGAAGGAATGTTTTCAGCCAGAGGGTGGTGAATCTGTGGATCTCATTCCTGCAAAAGGCTATGGAGGCCAAGTCATTATGTGTATTTGAGACAGAAATAGATAGATTCTTGATTAGTAATGGGGTCAAGGGATATGGGGAGAAGGCAGAAGAATAGAGTTGAGAAACAGATCAGCCATGATTGAATGGTAGAGCAGACTTGATATGCCAAATGGCCTGATTCTGCTCTCATACCTTATGGTCTAAACCCATGACCACTTCTGTCTAGAAGAACAAGGGCAGCAGCAACACCATCACTCGCAAATTCCCCTCCAAGCCATTCACCATTCTGACCTGGAAATATATCACCGTTCCTTCAGTGTCACTAGGTAAAATCCTGGAATTCCCTTTGTTATGGCATTTTGGGTCTACCTACAGCACATGAACTTCAGCAGATCAAGAAAGCAGCTCACTACCACCTTCTCAAGGGCAAATATGGACGGGCAATAAATGCTGGCAAGCCAGTGACATCCAGATCCTTATAAGTGAATAAATGAAAAAAGGAGGCTTGACAAGTTGCTGAAGTACACCTTTTAAGTTATACATCCTGATTTTTCTGCACCAGTAATGGAAGTCATGTTTATTTAAAGTGATGAGGTGTCAATCAAACAGCCTACTTTGTTCCAGATGATATCAAGCTTCTTGATATTGGAACAACACTCATCCAGTCAAGTGGAAAGTATTCCATTCGCATTCCTGGAAAATGGTGGGCAGGAATTGGGGAGATAGAAGCTGAGGTAATTTCCTCAGAATTGCCAGCACCTGATATATTCTTGTGGTCACATTATTCTTATGGACTAGAAGAAGCACAAACCTATTCAAAGAATCTTTCTGCAACACATCTCAATCCTGTAGAACCTCTTTGAAAGAGCCATTGAATCAGTCATACCTTCCTGCTTTTCTCCACTAGTCTTGCAATGTTTTTCTTTTCAAACATATAGATGTTAGAGACTTGTGGCATGAACCATTTTCCCATTGCAGGTCTCGCAGTTTGCCTTTGAACCGTCCAGTGGAGAACTACTACCACTGGCTGAGCACAATGTGACTATCCTGTTTACTCCAACAAAGTGTCAAAGCCTGAAGACAGTTCTTGAGTTGAAAGTGGAAAATGGAAATACAAGGTAAACAGGGCTAAAAAGCCTTCTCCATAATTTCCTGTATTCGATGCGAACATAGTGTTTTAAGATATGTCAAGCAGGATGGATAAAGGGGAACTGATAGATGAAATGTATTTAGATTCTGGATGTAGGTTTGCTTGCTGAGCTGGAAGGTTCATTTTCAGACATTTCGTCACCATACTAGGTAACATCTTCAGTGAGCCTCCGGATGAAGCACTGGTGGTATAGCCTGCTTTTTAGTTATGTGTTTGGGTTTCCTTGGATGGTGATGTCAATTCCTGTGGTGATATAATTTCCTATGGTGATGCCATTTCCTGTTCTTTTTCTCAGGGGGTAGTAAATAGGATCCTAGTCAATGTGTTTGTTAATAGAGTTCTGGTTGGAATGCCTTGCGTGTCTCTGTCTGGCTTGTCCTAGGATGGATGTGTTGTCCCAGTCGAAGTGGTGTCCTTCCTCATCCATATGTAAGGATACTAGTGAGATGTTACCTAGTATGGTGACAAAAAGTCTGAAAATGAACCTTCTAGCTCAGCAAGCAAACCTATATCCAGAACCTCAACCTGAGCTACAAATCTTCTTAAAACCCACTAATGTATTTAGATGTCCAGAAGGCATTTGGTAGTTCCCACATGTAAGTTCCTTATTCAAGTTGAGAGCTCATTGTATTTCCAGAACCTCAACCTGAGCTACAAATCTTCTTAAAACCCACTAATGTATTTAGATGTCCAGAAGGCATTTGGTAGTTCCACATGTAAGTTCCTTATTCAAGTTGAGAGCTCATTGTATTGAAGGAATATTAAAAGTAGACAGGCAGAAGCGGGAAGAACACAGCAAGCCAAGCAGCATCAGGAGGTGGAGAAGTCGATGTTTGAGGTGTAACCCTTCTTCAGGACTGTAGGGGGAGCTGCAGATCAAGGGGGTAGTAGGGGCAGGGTGTTGAAGTGGGGATAGAAGATGACAAGTAGAGGGTGGTAATGGGAGGTAGAGGTAATGGGAGGAATGAATCCGTTTAGTGGCAGGGAGGAGTGGAAGGGAGGGGGAGGGTCTGGGAAGGGAGTCGGGGATGGGAAGGGAGGGTATTTGAAATTGGAGAACTCAATGTTATGTCCTCCGGGCTGTAGGCTGCCCGGCGTAAGATGAACTATTGTTCCTCCGATTTGCGGTTTGGTTCATTGTGGCAATGGAGGAGGCCAAGGATGGTCATGTTGGAAAGGGAGTGGGAAGGGAAATTAAAATGGGCGGTGACTGGGAGGTCTGGTCGGCTGCGATGCTCAGCGAACTATTCCCTAAGTTTACGTTTGGTCTGCCCGATGTAGAGAAGACCACATCGAGAGTATCTGATGCAGTAAACTAGGTTGGAAGAGAGGCAGGTGAACCTCTGTCTCACCTGGAAAGACTGTTTGGGTCCCTGGTTGGAGGTGAGGAGGGTGGTGTACTGGCAGGTTTTACTTCTTTTCTGGTTCCAGTGGAATGTACCTGGGGGCTCTGGGGTTTGATGAGGAGACTGTTCCTTTCAGAAGGCAGAGAGGGGTAAGGAGGGGAAGACATTCTTGGTGATGGGGTCTAGTTGGAGTTGGCAGAAGTGTTTAAGGACGATGTGTTGGATTGCTCGGTTGTTAGGTAAGGACAAGGTGTCTCTGTCCTTATTGCGTTGGATTGGGGGGTTTAGAGCGGTGGAATGGGGAATGGAGGTGGTGAGGTGGAGAGCTGTCTGGATGACAGAGGGAGGAAAAGCATGTTGTTTGAAATAGATGGAGATCCGGGATGCTCGCAGGTGGGAAGTCTCCTCATCTGAGCAAATGCGGCGGAGGCAGAGGAATTGGGAGAATGGGATAGAGTTCTTGCACGATGCTGGGTGGGAGGAGGTGTAGTCCAGTTAGTTATAGGAGTCTGTGGGTTTGTAGTAAACGTCTGTCTGGAGACTGTCACCAGAGATAGAAATGGAGAAGTCAAGAAAGGGGAACCGGAGTCTGAGGTGGATCAAGTGAATTTGAGGGCAGAGTGGAAGTTGTGGGCAAAGTTGATGAACTGCTCCAGTTCAGCCTGGCTGCAGGATGCTGCACTAATACATTGATGACTGCAACGGTGGAAGAGTTGTGGCACAGTGCCTGTGTAGGTACTAAAGAGAGACTGTTCGACTTAGCTAACAAAGAGGAAGAGCGTAGCTGGGGCCCATCCGGGTACCATGGCCACACCCTGGATTTGGAGAAAATGGGAGGAGCTAAAGGAAAAGTTGTTGAGGGTGAGGACCAGTTCAGTGAGGCAGAAGAGGGTATTGGTGAAGGGGACTGGATGGGTCTGTTGGAGAAGAAGAAGTGGAGGGCCTGGAGGCCATCTATGTAGGGTACGGACATGTATAAGGACTCATGTCCATAGTGAAGATAAAGCGCTGAAGGCTGGGGAACTGGAACTTACTGTAGAGATGAAGGGCATGCTTGGTGTCGTGGATATAGATGGGAGGTGCCTGAACCAAGGGGGCTAAAATGGAGTTGAGGTAAGGCGAGATGAGTTCAGTGGGGCAGGAGCATGCCGAGACGATGGGTCGGCCAAGGTAGTTGGGCTTGTGGATCTTGGGGAGTAGGTAGAACCGGGCAGTGTGGGACTGGGGGACTATGAGTTTGGAGGCAGTGTAGGGGAGATCACCAGAGGCAATGAGGGCACGGACAGTGCAAGTGATTTTGGCCTGATGGGTCACAGAGGGGTCGTGGGCAAGTGGAAGTTAAGATGTGGTGTCAGAGAGTTGGTGTTCGGCCTCTGCGACATCAAGGTCCATCCTCCAGACCACCACCCTGCCTTTGTCAGCGGGTTTGGATTGATGCAGAGTGAGTGGAGTGTTGCATATTCGGAGGGAGCGAAGTTGGAGGAGGTGAGGTTGGAGAGGGTGAGGAGGGTGAAGAAAGTGTCAAGTCAGCAGTCTGCAATGAAGAGGTGTAGGCTGGCTACAAGGTCGGCGGGGATGACCAAGTGGATGGGGAAGGTGGGAGGCAGAAGAAGGGGTCCTCAGAGGGCGGTTGGAAGTTTTTGTCAAAGAAGAAGGCACGGAGGCAGAGGTGGCGGAGGAAGAACTCCACATTGTGGCGGGTCCAGAATTCGGCATGGTGCAGGTGGAGGGGCACAAACGTGAGCCCCATCCTGAGGACAGGCTGTTTGGCCTCAGAGAGTTCGAGGTCATGGAGGGGGTGGGGGGGCTAGTGAATATGTGGCAAGGCTCGGGGTGGGGTTTT
>NC_057714.1:115224621-115254352 GCF_004010195.1 Chiloscyllium plagiosum | reverse complement strand
GTGAGGTTTGGATATGGTGTGGTTGGAGGGGGTGGTGCTGGGTGTGGGAGAGAAAGGAGATTGGGAGGGGCTATTGAACAAGAAGCATAGAATTGAAATAGGTTGGTCATTTTCAGGTTGACAAACTGTAACTAGTAGAGTGCCACAGGGATCAGAGCTGGGGCATTAACTATTTACAATAAAAATCATGCTGCAACTATGCAAAACGCTGGTGTGGCCACTCTTGCAATATTGTGTACAGTTCTGGTCCCCATATTTCGGGAAGAATGTGGAAGCATTGGAAAAGCTGCAGAGGAGATTTACCAGGATGTTGCCTGGACTGGAGGGAAGGTCGTATGAGGAAAGGCTAAGAGACTTGGATCTGTTCTCATTGGAAAGAAGAAGGCTAAGAGGGGATTTGATAGAGACATATAAGATGATCAAAGGATTAGATAGGGTAGACAGTGAAAGTCTTTTTCCTCGGATGATGACGTCAGCTTGTATGAGGGGGCATAACTACAAATTGAGGGGTGATAGATTTAAGACAGATGTCAGAGGCAGGTTCTTTACACAGAGAGTGGTAAGGGCGTGGAATGCCCTACCTGCCAATGTAGTTAACTCAGCCACATTAGGGACATTTAAACAATCCTTAGATAAGCACATGGATGATGATGGGATAGTGTAGGGGGACGAGCTGAGAATAGTTCACAGGTCGGTGCAACATCGAGGGCCGAAGGGCCTGTTCTGTGCTCTATGTTCTATGTTCTAAGTCAATTACTTGAATGAAGGGATAGAATGTATTGTTGTCAAATCTGCTGATGGTACAACATAAGTAGGAGGAAATCAGAGCAGGTTTTACTGGAAGTGACATGAGCTGGAGAGCAGATGACAGAAGGTCCATGCTGCCTCTTTTACATTACCGATATTATTTAGATTAGATTGGAAACCGGAGCACCCAGAGGAAACCCACGCAGACACGGAGAGAACGTGCAAACTCCACACAGTCAGTCGCCTGAGGCGGGAATTGAACCCGGGTCTCTGGCGCTGTGAGGCAGCAGTGCTAACCACTGTGCCACCGTGCCGCCCATTATATTCCATCTCGTACTGTTCCTCTGTCCCAGGGGTGCTGGTGAGAGGGTGTTGTTGGCAGGGTGGTCGACAGCAAGGATGGGGTGATTCTCAGTGAGAATCTGTCCCCTTCCTGATGCTAATCCTCTCAATCAGTCATTATGTTAATGCACTGCTACTGAAAGGTCTTAATTGGCAGTGGCAGTAGAAGTCTGTTCTTGGATGTAATCCAAGTTGAGGTGGGAAGACAGATTCCCTACCTCATGCACTCCTGCCTGATCAAGTAATCATTGAATCCCGATACAGTGCAGAAAAAGGCTATTCATGCCCATCAAGTCTGCACTGACCTCCAAAGAGTACCCTGTCCAGATACAGCCCCTCATCCTATCCTAATCACCCAAAGCTGATCGAACTCAGGTCCCTGGCACTGTGAGGCAGCAGTGCTAACCACTGAGTCACCGTAATTCCATTCCATCAAGCTCACCACAGGGAAGGACGTTAAGTTCCACTCAAAGACTTGGCAAAGTCATATGACATTACCATTGCAACAATGTCTCCCTGTTTTCAGTAATTTGATTGAGGGAACATTGTTGGCCAGCATACCAGGGAATCCTCCCTTGTTCACCTTCAGAGCATCTACATCAACCTGAGATTGCAGGGGCATGGGTTTAATGTCCTACCTAAAAGACAGCATTTAGAAAGTGGGTACAGAGCAGAATAAAAGGTTTGATAACTACTGTTTTCCTCACTAGTCATATTGCAGTGAAGGCTGAAGTCCAAGCAGTTCAGGTGTGCCTGCTGTCCTCTACAGTCATTTTCAAAGATATCTATGTTGGGATCCCTGCACAGGAGACAGTGAAAATCTTCAACCAGACACTACTACCAACAAAATATACCTGGGGAGAGGTAAGTCTGAGAAAAGCCCCAAGCACATAGGCAAACAATTGCACTACTAATCCAGTGATGTAATCCTGCCTTCTTAAACAGCTGTAGTCCATGTGGTGTAGGTACACACACCATGCAGCATATATTTTGTGCAGTCTTGGTTTATCTATTGCTTGAACATGTGAGAGAAGTGCTATAATGTGTGAGAACTATCTCATCGAGCAGTTCGTCAACCTGATGAACTATCTCATCGAGCAGTTCATCAACCTGATCAGGTACTATTTTCAGTTAACATATTATTACCACATTTTCTTTTCAAGATATATGGTTTAACCAACGTATCATACCTATTTATCTTTGACCTCAAGAAGCCATTCCCCCTTCCTACTCTGAGACTATAAGAAGGGCCATGTAGATTGTTACACTGTTGAATGGTTTATGGATGAGTTGATTGGAAGGTGATGGTAGCCTATTTTTGATACCACGGTCATTCTAGGTGAGTGAACTAAGAGTCCAGAGATGTGCAGGTCAGGTGAATTGGCCATGCTAAATTGCCCGTAGTGTAGGTGCAGAGGGAATTGGGTCTGGGTGGGTTACTCTTTGGAGGGTTGGTGTCGACTGGCTGGGCCAGTTTCCACACTGTAGGGAATCTAATCTAATCATAAAATGTGTTGAATTAACTTTCTTGTCCAGAATTATCTTATGAATTTGTGACGAGCTGCCTGAAAATTTTTGACCTCTATTTAAAACTGTACACACATTTTTGAATTGTTAGTTTACCCTGAGTGTAAATATTGAAAAATTATAAAGGCGAATTCTTCAGAGGAAAGAGTTGTCTACAAGTTTATATCAGAGTCTAGATTAGAGTTGTGCTGGAAAAGCACAGCAGGTTAGACAGCATCTGAGGAGCAGGAAAAGCCCTGATGAAGAGCTTTTGCCCAAAATGACCTGCTGTGCTTTTCCAGCACTACTCTAATTTAGACTGTGATCTCCAGCATCGGCAGTCCTCACTTTCGCCTACAACTTTATATCATCCAGAGGCATTGTGCTCGTATCTAATCATACCCAGTTCCATTCATCAACCCCAACATCTTGATTTCAAAATTCTTGCCCTTACTTTTAACTACAATGACATGCACTAAATGCTGGCCTGTCCCATAAGTGTGCATTCAAATACATTATGCTAACAATGCCACATACATCTTTGAAATTTATTGTAATCTCCACTGTTTTAACAGTGTTGTGGCACAAAGTCTCTCGGGTCAGCTGACCTCTGTCTTGTTATAGCACATAAACCGTAGATCCCTATCAGGTGTACAAGGCTACAGGTGGAAATTCATGTGGCAGAGTGGTAGTGTCCATTTGTAATGACAACTCTGAACAGGTTGATTAGAACAAGCCATGTACTGGACAAATGGGATTAGAAGAGAAAGATGGTTGATGACAGTGCAGCCCTGACATGCTGAAGGGCTTTTTCCATATTGTTGAAAATCAATGACTCCTTGATGATACTGATTTGATCATATGTTTCCATCTTTGTCAATAAGTTGCATGAAAGTGAAGCTCATCAATATAGAGTCACCGTCTCTGCAGCAAGTTACACTCTGGGGCCAAATGAAGAAGTGACAGCGTGTGTGGAATTAACAGCTTATAGCATGGTGAGTGTACGAGAACATCATCAAGTCAGCACCAGCAGTGCTGACGTGTTATTATGATGGAATTATAAAGTTACAATCCCGTTTCTACAGCTTCTGAGAAAGCTATCCAATGATTCGCACTCAATCGGATGTGTTCCTGGAGCTACATCACACAACCTCCTCCCTCTAACTGCCCTGTCTCTTCATCCTTCCCACGCTGATTGGTTGATTTGTCCATTCTCACGGTGCAATGCCTTCTCACAGCCGAAGATAAATAGATTTTCATTAGCCAATTGGATGATTCATGAGTGTCAGCTGCACAGACATTCTTCCCCAAATGTTGAAAGAATTCTTCAAATCCTCTGTGCCTTTTCTCCCAGGTGTGTTGCAGTGTCTCTTGGAGATTAGTTATTAATTCCTGAAGACACCAGGACAATCCTGGAAGATTGGCAATCCTCATGCTGGAAAAAAACACAATAGCAACTTGTTTGTTCGGTTTTAAAGTGCACATATTAGATTTCAAAGCAATTGTGAATATTCTGGTTTATGTCTTCAGCTTGCTGCAATCAAACCTCAATGATGCTGTCTTTGAGTAATGTAATCCTTCCTTGTAGCGTGAATTGAGTGGTTTGATTCTCTCATGCATGGTGGAGGAGATGAAAGAACCTCTTCTGCTGGAGATATTTGCTAAACCAAAGGGCCTGAATGTCACTTACAGCATTCCTGCTGACAGCAACGAGGAGAGGTAATCCTTGATACTGCTTTTTCTGTTCATAATTTAAATGGTTATAATTATGCACAATGTGCAATCCTGATTGCTCATGTCTTCTTTACACAGCAACTCGCTACTTTTGAATTTCAGTGAGGTAATGGTGCATGGCACAATGAAGAGGCAGCTGTTGATCACCAACAACACTGCCATTCCAGCAGCGTTCAATCTGGAAGTGGACTACTTTAGCAGCTGCTCTCCAGTGCCCCCCTCAGTCAGCAGGCTGGCAGTTAGTCAGTCAAGTAGTCAGTAAGTAACGTCGCAAAACCAGGGTTTGAGGTATTTGTATTTCCCACACTATTCATCGAGAATTATACATATCTAAATAGTCAAATAGAATTACTCATAAATCATAATACAACTGTTTTGTCTGACCAGCCTTCACATCCGTATTCTCCACGCAAGCAGTAACATACATACATTATAGAGTATTGCTGAAAAAGAAACACGCTTTCAGTGCTTGTCATCTGGCCTACATCAGGACAGAATGGCAGGAATACCAAATCTTACAGGGAATAACAATTCATACTGCATGACAAGAGGGTGCTAATGTGTTGGAAAATATACTCTGGCTGAGGTATTGCCATGGAGAATGCACCAGGAAAAGGATAACATCCAAGCTTTTTTTAATTTTAAATCAGACAAGTCGACTCTGACTGGTCAAGGCATTGACATGGGGAATGAACCATGAATGGCTGTTCCCCCAACAATGAAATTCTTTGACAGTATATCTCTTTACACAGCAATATCAAAATAGCATTAACATGGCTTCTACTTCAGTTACAACCCTCTCTGTAAAAAGAATAGCTTTCATGCTGTCTTTGCTAAATTTCTTACATTTAATCTCATGTAGTCCTCTGAGATATCTGTGTTTGTGGCATCTTGTGCGTCCTCTATTTTCATTATTTCAGTGTTCTAAGATAAAGTCACCACAATCCAGGGCACCACAGCGCTACTTGCTCATTAGAGAGAGAGAGAGATAACTGGTGCTGAGTTTAACCTGAGGGTCACCACGCCTCAGATGAGGGGTGAGGTTGAGAAGAGGGGATCTCCGTGGTAACCTCAGCTATTGGTGTCACTCTGCATGCTAAACCAGCTATCCAGCCAGCTGAGCTAACTGACATTTGAATGTTGTAACACATAAGCAACTGATAAATTTTATAATTTTTTTTGCGTTAGTTTCTTCTACATGTGTTTCCTAGCATTGATAGCATCCAAACATGAGAAGTTACCATCAATTTTGAGACCTTGCTATATTCCCACTAAATCCCTGAAAAGCAAACTTCCCCATCTGACTCCCATACAAACTGACATTATAAATGCTTCCCTTTCTTCAGGGTCTAACCCTTTTCAAATGCACAATTGCAAATCTTCTCCTTTAAAGAAAACCTCAGCCTCAATCCCTCAATTCTTGCAAACATCAGTAATTTCCCTTTCCTCTAATGTCACCTCTGAGACCCAGAAACTGCCTTTCAAATCTGTTCCCAGCTCTCCCACCACAAAGAAAGGCTCCTAAACAAAACCAAGAAAGGTATTTTCTGTGTACTTTACCCACAGAGGATTTTCTATTCCTCCTTTCTCTTCTTGGCCTGCCTGATGCCTTGAGTAGAGGCCACCAGATCCATCTATTTCCAGTGCCTATCCTTTGTTATCTACATTAGGGGCAGGTGGAGGTAAAGCTTTTTGTTTGATGCATGTCTGAGCTGCTTAAAGAGAGATCCATCATTTCCAGCCATGACTCTCATTCCTATCCTTGCAATATCACTTCAGGAATATCACAAAGATCAAACCCTTCCTCATTTGCTCCTGACATTTACGATATTCTCCCCAGTTACAGGATCATTTTTTGCCGAGTTGTAGCTTGTCCCCTCTGCTGCCTTACTGCTTCACAATATCTAATCTTGGATGAGCTGAAAATTACGCCAGCTAAACATTGAGCAGAGTTATGCTGATGTTTTCAGATCAGAGCAGTGCTGGAAAAGCACAGCAGGTCAGGCAGCATCCGAGGAGCAGGAAAATCGACGTTTCGGGCAAAAACGTTGGTCTTCCTGCTCCTCGGATGCTGCCTGACCTGCTGTGCTTTTCCAGCACCACTCTGATCTAAACTCTGGTTTCCAGCATCTGCAGTCCTCACTTTTGCCTTGCTGATGTTTTCAGTCCTGCACAAACTCTCTATCCTGGGTCTCATATCAGTCATAGACTAAGTCACAAGTCACATGATGCCAGGTTATAGCCTAAGAGGTTTATTTGAAATCACAAGCTTTTGGAGAGTTGCTCCTTCATCAGGGTGAAGTGGTCATAGACTACACTTTGCAAATTCAGCATTATATGTGACTGTAAGCTGTGCTTCTGACCCCATTACTCCTCCATGTCAAATAATTTCTACTTCCATTACTTGTTTCTGTCCCTGCCCTGTTTTAACTGCTATGAAATCCTTGCCTCTGCTTTTATCATCTGTAAGTGAAACTAATTATTGATTTCTTGGTTGATCAAGAAGTGGGTCTTGGCAGGGACAGATTAAATGTATTGCAGAGAGGTGTGAATTTTGGTAGAAAAAGCATGGTGAGGCACTATAAAATGAAAAGTACAATTCTAAAGGAGGTGCAGAAACAGAGGGATCTGTGCACAAATGATTAAAGGTGGCAGGACAGGTTGAAAGGCCAGTTATTAAAACATGCAGGATCTGGACATTATAAGTTGGGAAATTGAGAGCAAAGGTAAGCTATTTATGATAAACCCATATAGATCACCTTGGCCTCGTCTGGAATATTAAGTATTGAAATATTGCGTACTGAGCTGCACCCAGTTCTGGGCAGCATTCTTTAGGAAGGATGAAAAGACATTAGAGAAGATGTATGAAAATGGTTCCAGGAATGAGGATGTTGGATGATTAGATTAGAGAAGCTAGAGCTCATCACATTGGTGAAGGAAAGGTTGACAGGGGATTTGAAAGTATTCACACTCATGAGGGTGTCTAGGAGAAACTGTTCCAGTGATGAAAGGATTGAGAATCAGAGGACACCAATTTGAGGGTTAGATTAATTACAATGTGGTAACAGGCCCTTCAGCCCAACAAATCCACACTGACCCACTGAAGAGCAACCCACCCAGACCCATTCCCCTACATTTACCCCTTCACCAGACATTACGGGCAATTTAGCCAATTCACTTAACTGCACATCTTTGTGACTGTGGGAGGAAACCAGAGTACCCGGAGGAAACCCACGCAGACACGGGGAGAATGTGCAAACTCCACACAGACAGTTGCCCGAGGCAGGAATTGAACCAAGGTCTCTCGAGCTGTGAGGCAGCAGTGCTAACCACAGTGGCACCGTGCCGTCCACGGGTATTGAGGAAAAAGTGCTAAAAGGAAAAGACTAGATGAAATACTCTTGAAGACAGCCAGCACAGACATAATGGATTGAGTGGCCTCCTTCTGTGCAATAAGTGTTCTATGATGCTGTCTTCCCACTTTCTGGGCTTATCAAATCTCTGTTCAGCATACCGTGTCGCACTCACACCTTAATGTTATGATACATTGGCTCTTGGTCCTCCAGTATTGCGTATTTGTTGACCACACTGCTTCCTATCTCTGTAATTTCCTCCAGTTCTACAATTCCTCTATTCTTCCTCCTGCAACTCTCCCTTTTCATAACTCCAGCTTATTCTGGATCCAGTCTCTAGTTCTCCCATCTTCGCAGTTATGTCATTAGCTGCCAAATTGGCACTTTCTGTTATTCTGCACCAAAATCATTTCTCCATTAACATCTCCTAATTTCAGTTATATTTAACATTTACGACTGACCCAGACTCCAAATAACAGCAACATGCATTTATATAGTAACTTGAATGCAGTAAAGCCTCCCCTTCGCAGAGCAATTATCAATCAAAATTTAACACCGAACCATCCAAGGAGTCACAACAGATGACCAAAATATTCCCATTTTCCATCAATGCTCCTGTGATTCCCAACAATTGTATATTCTCAGCAGTATATTGAAAGGATAATTCTGGATTCTTTTCACATATTTAAGGTCCAGAACACCACTCCTTAAAAGAACAGTGAGCCTTACAGAAGGTCCAAGCAAGTCACAGAATCAACTACAGCGTGGTAAGAACACAACCCATAATACTATTGCAGCAACTATGTCAATTAAATAATATTGCAAGATTGCTGATCTACAGATAACTCAGGATAAAGCCTGAGTCTCAAGATCTGAAATGTGGGCTGCAACAGTTTGAGAAGGCAACTCTTTTCATGGGGAGCTAAGGATGGGCAATAAATACTGGCACAGCCAGCAAATCCCACGCACAAGTTGTCCACCTGATAGATCCATATTACCTCAGTATTTCTCCACAGGCTTTTGGTTGTCTATTGGATGTGAACTTTGGTCCAGCATTTATTCTGCATTTTTGATTGTTCATACGAAGATGGTGCTAAGCTGCTTTCTTGAAAAAGCTGCAGTTCAAATGATGAGGGGTAGAAGTTCCAGGATTTGTTCACTGACAGTGAAAGAATGGCAATATACTGTACTTTCTTGTGAGATGATGGCTCCTTATATCTTGTGGCATTTGCCGCCTCTACCAGTGTGTCGTACTGGGTTCATATAATGCCACAATGTAGCACATAGTATACAAGAAGAAATATTGGATATTTGTGATAAAGGGAGAACACAATTAAGGATGACTGATCTACCAATAGACTGAAAAACATCAGGTTAGCATCAATAGTCTGGGTGAGAGGTTCATGGAATATTTTGAGATGGTTTCTTACAGTAGCACGGTGGGACAGTGGTTAGCACTGCAGTCTCACACCGCCAGGGACCTAGGTTCAATTCAACTCTTGGGCGAATGTGCAGACATTCTCTCAGTGTCTGCGTGGGTTTCCTTTAGGTGCTCTGGTTTCCTTCCACAGTCCAAAGATTTCAGGTTAGATGGATTGGCCATGCTAAATTGCCCATAGCATCCAGGAATGTACAGGCTCGGTGGCATAGCCATGGGAAATGTAGAGTTACAGGGTTAGGGTAAGAGGGTAGGTCTGGGTTGGATGATCTTCAGAGGGTCGGTGTGGACTTGATGGGCCGAATGGCCTGCTTCCACACTGTAGGGATTCTATAATTCTTGCACACATTCCCGGATGAATAAAACTAAAATACACAGTCCAAAAATAAAAAACAAAGGAATACTTTATAACATGTGTTTTAATCAACTCATTCAGACATAGCTGATTTGTAGGTGTGATCCTAGACCTTCTGGCCTATTACACTAGAAAGTACACTAACCACGTGCCAGAATAGTCCCTTACAGATACTTTATATTGTTTTGAAAGGCCACAACTCTCTTGACAGATTCTGAGATTAATCAATAGCTTTGTCAGAGAGCCAGTGCAGGCCCAATGACTTAGTGGCCTCCTACTTCTTCATGATTTAACCTAAATAACCCTCAACATCGATCTGTTTTTGGCCGTCATTGATTGGTGGAGGAAATTGACCAGGTCACCCAGAGAACTTCCTGTTCTTCAAATAGTGCCATTGGAACCTTTAATGTCCACAGGCAGACTTGCCTCCAACAGGTTCATTCTGTGAAGCAGTATCCCTCCAATTTTGTGCCAAAATATCAACACAGTTTTATGTGGAGCTTAATCTAACAACATCCTTTTCTCAGTGTTGAGAGTAATGCAGGTTGTGTCACCTTAACTCAATAATTTTGAGCATATTAACTTAGGCTAGCAATAAGGGAGTATTGCAGTATTAGTGAAGCCATCTTTCAGGTAAGATATCAAACAGACATCCTGACCTCCCTGTCTGGAGAATGTAGAATGATTCTGCAGTTCTGTTTAGAAGAAAATAAAGATTAAACACTTTGGGCTGAACTATCCAGTGCGTGTTGGGAGTCTGACTTTTTAGTGTGTTGGCAGTCCTGAATTCATGCATATCGTTAGGTCACCTAGCATGCCGTCTGTCAACAGATTCATTGTCCTTTTAAAGGTGGTGGTAGGGTTTGCAAGTCAAGAGGCCTTATCAGACGCAGAAATGATTTTGCAAATTCACCTCAAAATAGGAGTGCTCATAGATTCCTTCTGCAATTTTGAGAATGAAGATGGTCGCACCCAGTTAGGCTGGCGAAGTGGAAGGAGGAGCCAGTTTTATGGCTAGGGCCACTCATCCTGGTGGCTGTGTCACAGCAACACGGATGCTTTGGCTCCAATTGTCTCCCAGCTTGCTGCTGGTTCATGTAGATTGTGGGTCAAATGCCACACCATAGTCTAGAGCACAAAACCTTCGGCTGTCCCTTCAGTGTGATACAGAAGGAGTTCCATACTGTTGAAAATGCCATCTTGTAGATGAGACCTTTCAACCCTGCACTTGCTCAAACTGGCATAATGGAAATGTCTACATCCACTTGATTGCAGCATCATGGAACCTCAGTTTAAAGTCTTAACTGAAGGGTGGCACCTCCAACGGTGTGCGCTCCCTCAGCTCCATACTGAGAATGCCAGTGCAGATTATGTATTCAAGTACTGGACTGATGCTCAATCATTTGAATACATTTGCCACCCACCTTTCAGATCTTTTCACTTTTCCTTCTCCTCCTCTGTTCCCCCTCACAGAATTTGAGGACGTACTGCTCTGTCACAGGAAAGGGGCAGCGTTTGTTGTCCAACCAAAGACAGGGACCCTGGAGCCATACCAGCAGCTGACCATTGAAATCACAGCCTTTGCCAACATGTGGGGAGACTACAGCGATTATCTGATTTGCAGAGTTCGTATTTTTTGTTTCATTGTCCTCTAAATAGAATCTACACCACAGAAACAACCCATCTGACCCAACCTATCAAGACTTATGTTTACACTGCACATGAGCCTTTTCAGCATATCCTTCTATTCCTTTCTCCCCCATGTACCTATCAAACCTCTTATTAAAGTACTTCAATGCATTTCATCTCAATCACTCTTTGCGATCATGTTTTCCACATTCTCTGAGTACAGGAATTTCTCCTGAATTCCTTTTAAGGTTTATTCGTGACTATTTTATATTGGCAAACCTTGCTTATGATTTCTTTTGATTTATTTATTTGATTTGATTTGATTTATTTATTGTGTGAAATAACAGTGAAAAAGTGTTGTATGGTGTTGCCACTTTCCAGCGCCATCTTAAAACACCGAAAAATAAACCAAAACATCTCGGATATAAAGGCATAAGAATAAAGAAATAAAGTTAAAGTGTTCAACTTTACAGTCTGTTTTGTTAAGTGCTCTGCCATGGGCTGGTGGCCAGGCAGGAGTCCCTTCAGGACTTTGGAATAAAAGTCTCCACTCTTCAGCATCATCTAACCTTCCCCCTCGCCACTGAGTCCTCACTGGACTTCACCGATGCAGATGCCACCGATGCCGGGTACCACACCGGCTCACACTTGACCCTGTCACCGCCATCAGTTTTGAAGAAGGGTCACTGGACCCTAAATGTTGACTCTGCTTTCTCTCCGCAGATGCTGGCAGACCTGCTGAGTTTTCCCAGCAATTTCTGTTTTTGTTTCTGATTTCCAGCATCTGCAGTTATTTAGTTTTCTCGAAAAGATCCCTCTTTCTTAAGTGGATTATGATACAAATATCAATTCCAGTTGCAGTTTTGGAATCCAGCAAAAGAGGAACCACCTTCTGTATTGATCTTTAACAGCTCACCCCTCACCCATCACTTTTCAAAGGCAAAGAGACCCCTCCTGTTTAATCTTCCCTGATAGAAAGTGTTGTTTGTCATTCATGTTTTTATGGACCAGCATGTGGTGATATTCATGGAGGTGTCTTACAGATGCAAACATTGAGTATAACTCTAGAATCCCTCGCAGCCAGCAGGATACATGTGGGTTACCAACTGGAGAATGTCACTTTAATAAGAATCATAATCCGTTTAAGAAAGAGGGAACTTTTCAAGAAAGGGGGCAGTAACAAAACTAAATAACTGCGGATGGTGGAAATCAGAAACAAAAACAAATTGCTGGGAAAACTCAGCAGGTCTGGCAGCATCTGTGGAGAGAAAGCAGATTTAGAGTCCAGTGACTCTTCTTCAGAACTGATTGTAGCAAGCGAAAGGTTGGTATTTATGCTGAAAATGTGGGGGAAGAGGAGGAGGAGTAAATGATAGGTGGAGATGAAGCTCAGAGAGAGAGAGAGAGAACAACAGTTGGACAGACAAAGGAATAGATAAAGGTCAGCCCTGGGGTATCAATAGTTGCTGATTGGGGCCATTACTGGGTGACAATGTCTTGTTTGTGGTAGCAGTCCATGTGATGACAAGGCATGGTGTGTGAGGGTCAGGGTAAGGACATGTGAGAAGGTGCTCGGACCCTAAATTATTGAACTTGGTATTGAGACCTGAAGCCTGCAGGATCCCCAAGTTAAAAATGAGATGCTGTTCTTCTAGTTTGCACTGAGATTGCACAAGGGGGCATAGCTTTAAATTAAGGGGGGTTAGGTATAGGACAGGTGTTAGGGGTAGGTTCTTTACTCAGCGAGTCGTGAGTTCATGGAATGCCCTGCCGTAGCAGTGGTGGACTCTCCCTCATTATGGGCATTTAAGCGGGCATTGGATAGGCATATGGAGGATAGTGGGCTAGTGTAGGTTAGGTGGGCTTGGATCGGCGCAACATCGAGGGCCGAAGGGCCTGTACTGCGCTGTATTCTTCTATGTTCTATGTTCTATGTTCTATGAGATTTGTTTGCAGCACTACAGCAAGCCTGAGACACAGATATTGGCCACAGAACACAGTGTTGACGTGACAGGCAACTGGAAGCTCAGGGTCATTTTTATGGACAAAACATAGGTGTTTCACAAAGCACTCACCCCAAAGCGTTTTATCTCCCTAACGTTAAGGAGGCCACATAGTGAGCAGCGAATGCAGTAGACTAGATTAAGTGAAGTGCAGGCAAATCGCTGCTTCACCTTGAAGGTTTGTCTGGGGCCATGGATAATAAGGAGGGAGGAGGTAAATGGGCAAGTGTTACACCTTTAGCCATTGCATGAGAAGGTGCCATGGGGGTTGTGGGGACATGTTGGGAATGAAGGTGAGAGTGGATCAGGGATGTCCTGGAGGGAATGGCCCCTGTGGAAAGCTGACAAGGGAGGGGAGGGGAATATGGATCTTGTGGTAATATCTCACTGGGGGTGGGCGGAAGTGGCAGCTAATGATCCTTTGGGTGTGGATGTTGGTGGGGTGAATACATGAGGACCAGGGGGACCCTATCGCTGTTGTGGGAGGGAAGAGAAGGGGTGAGGGCCAAAGTGCGGGAGATGGATTGGACACACCTGAGGGTCCTGTCAACCACCATTTTGGGGAATCATAGGTTGAGGAAGAGGATGGACATTTCAGAGACCATCTTGTAAATCTGGCATCATCAGAACACGTGCATTGGGGACAGAAACTGAGAGAATGGAATGGAGCCTTTACAGGAAACTGGGTGTGAGGATGTAGTCAAGGTAACTGTGAGAGTCAGTAGGTTTGTAGTGGACATTGGTCATCAGCCTAGCCCCAGAAATGGAAACAGAGATGTCGAGGAGGGGAAAGGATGTGGACCAGGTGAAGGTGAGAGTGGAGTGGAAAAAGGAAGCAAAATTGATAAACTTATCCAATTCCAGACAAGAGAGGGAGGCAGCACTAATGATGTAATCAATTTACTGGAGAAAGAGTTATGGGTGGGGCTCAGAGTAGGACTGAAACAAAGAATGGCCCACATAGCCCGTAGAGAGAGACAGGCATAACTGGGGCACATGCAGGCACCCATGGCCCCACCTTTGATCTGAAGAAAGTGGGAGGAGTTAAAGGAGAAGTTGCTCAGAGAGAGGATAAGCTTAGCCAGGTGGAGGAGGGTGATGGTGGATGGGGCCGGTTCAGGCTTTTATTTTCCAGGAAGTAGCAGAGATCCCTGAGACCACCATGATGGAGGATGGACGTGTAAAGGGGTTGCACGTCCATAGTAAAGAGGAGGTGACTGGAGATGCAAACTAGAAAATCTAAAACTAATATAAAACATCAGAAGAATCGCAGATACAAGTGGAAAAGGATTGGCCAAGAGGGAGGGGTGGCGGGAGAAAAAAGAGTCGAGGTCGGCAGAAATAAGTTCTGTGGGGCAGGAACAGGCAGAAACAATGGGTCTGTCTGGGCAATCCTCTCTGTGGACCTTTTCAAGACTTTCCAGCCTTTTCCTTTCCAATTTATTTTCCTTCGCTCTCAAAGATCCAGGCTGAGTTGCAGGTCCCCAGCAACTGGTTGCCTTCCCCTACTCACTGCATGCTGAAGCTATTTGTCTGTGCGGGGAGACAAGATTAAAACTGAGCATGTTCCTTTATGGCCATTGAATAAAGAAGCAAAAGACACTGACGTATTCACTCGCAGTCATCTCTTTATGGAGTGCTGTATGCTCAATTAAAACTGTAGTTGCTGTTTTACTGACCACATAATTTGTTTTTCTGATGTTGTCAGAGGGATACGTATTGGCAAAGACACTGCGGGTAATTCCTCAGCTCCTCTTAAAATAGCCTCAATGAGACCTTTTATATATACTCAAGCAGGCAGATTGAGTTTCATTAGAAAGGTAACATCTCTGACAGTTCAGTGCTCCCTCAGTACTGCACTGGAATATCAGCACTGATATTATCTATTTTCCATATATATTTTAGTATGAATATTTCAGTCTCGCTCCTTTATTCATGAGACCACAGAGGTGCACTGTGTTTTACTGTATATTTTGCATTTATATCCAATGTGAATGTGTAATATACCAATGATGTCCATTATTCCATTAGGTTGGAGATCTGGAGCCTACCTGTGTGCCCATGCAACTGTCTGTTAAAGGCATTCCACTGTACTTCAAGGTTTTAGGACCTCAGAAGGACAACCAGATGCAAGGCCCTGTAGTCAGGTACAAGGATTGTTGAGTCTATGATTTTACTACCTCCATCATATTGGGACAATGGGTTTTCCAATGGTGACTCCTGAAGAAGGGCTTATGCCCGAAACGTCGATACTCCTGTTCCCTGGATGCTGCCTGACCTGCTGCGCTTTTCCAGCAACACATTTCCAGCTCTGATCTCCAGCATCTGCAGCCCTCATTTTCTCCTTTCCAATGGTGACACTCCTTTAGCTTGTTCTTAAAGGAAAAGGAGGTGAAGCAATTGCGGTGCCAACTGGAAATTCTAAAACTGACATAAAGCATTAGAAAATGTAAGTGGGAAGGGGTTGACCAAGGGGGGAGAAAAAGAGTGAAGGTAGGAAGAAATAAGTTCTTTGGGGCAGGAGCAGGCAGAAACAATGAATCTGCCTGGGCAATCCTCTCTGTGGACCTTTTCAAGAGTCTCCAGCCTTTTCCTTTCCAATTTATTTTTCAGAAAGGTCAGGCAGCAGTAGAGACAGATTATGCTTTATTATTGGCAGATACCCACCCCTCAGACACTTCACTATTAAATGTAAGGGATCTCCAGCAGAAAGCGTAAGAAACCTCTGCCCTCACAAGCTGTGAGACTTTGTGTTTCCCTTCCATAGTGTGACACAGAGTGAGTGGCACGGTGGCTCAGTGGTTAGCACTGCTGTCTCACAGCACCAGGGTCCAAGGTTCAATTCCAGCCTCAGGTGACTATCTGTGTGGAGTTTGCACGTTCTCCCTGTGTCTGTGTGGGTTTCCTCTGGGTGCTCCGGTTTCCTCCCACAATCCAAAGATGTGCAGGTTAGGTGAATTGGCCGTGCTAAGTTGCCCATAGTGTTAGGTGCATTAGTTAGGAGGGATGGGTCTGGTGGGTTACTTTTCGGAGGGTCGGGTTGGGCTGAAGGGCCTGTTTCCGCACTGTAGGAAATCTAATTATAAACTATGACAGTGTTCAAGATTTACTTGAATAGGTGGATAAATGTAAAGATGTTGAGGGGCCATAGGCACAGGGAGGGTGAATGCGATCAGAATAACTTACTAACAGAGAGAGCATGGGCTGAATGGCCAGGTTCTGTCTTTTACCTGACAAAAACATCTATGTAAACATTCAGCTCACATTGCATCTGTAGATGGTAAAATAAGCAAATGAATCATACGACATCCTCTTAGGATAGAATCCCTACAGTGCAGAAACAGGCCCTTCAGCCCAACAAGTCCACACTGACCCTCTGAAGAGTAACACACCCAGACCCCTTTCCTCTACCCTATATTTACCCCTGACTAATGCACCTAACCTACCCATCCCTGAACTCTATGGGCAATTTTGCAGGGCCAATTCACCTGACCTGCACAGCTTTGGACTGTGGAAGGAAACCAGATCACCTGGAGGAAACCCACACAGACACGGGGAGAATGTGCAAACTCCACACAGACAGTCACCTGAGGCTGAAATCAAACCCAGGTCCCTAGCACTGTGAGGCAGCAGTGCAAACCACTGAGCCACTGTGTCATTTGACTGTGTCGTCCTTCTTTCCTCCTGTGGTCCAGCTGGGTGGAACTGCTCTTACACAGTTCTATTCTGAACCATCAAAATGGAACCAAAGAATCACTTGCACTTGCTTGTTTCCCTCTCCCATACCGATACTTTTGGTATCACTTGAGAATCACTCACCCACTCCTTTCTCAGCTGTCCCTTGGCAACATCATCTCCGTTTTGTTGCTAAGTTATCTGACTGCTGCTTATCCATCATGCAGTACTGCATCAGCCAAAATGTCCTCCAACTAAATATTGGGAAGCCATTGTTACCAGCCTTCAATCCATACTCTGTTCCCTGGCTACCAGCTCCATCCCTGCCCCTAGGAACAGTAGGAGATTAATCCAGTCTGTTCAAGGCTGTAGTGTATACAATGGATGCAAATTCCCAAAGACTAGCAATTACCTCCTCATTTGCTAAATCTAAATTGATCAGTATGCATTCTCGATGTAGAGGATGCACTTCTGGACGTACTTCAGATTGGTATGACTGTTCGGTGCAACATCGAGGGCCGAAGGGCCTGTACTGTGCTGTAATGTTTTATGTTCTATGTTCTCAGTAATATGCAGTATTGTTTGTGTCTTCCCACGGGAAGTGTGTAATAAGTTTATACTGAAACACCAGTTGCAGAAACAGAGAGTGGTGAGCCTGTGGGATTCTCTGCCACAGAAAGCGGTTGAAGCTAAAATATTGAATGTTTTCAAAAAGGAGTTAGATGTAGGCCTTAGGGCTAAAGGGAGAAAGTGGGAACGGGGGCTGAGTTGGATTGATTGAAGGAGCAAGCTCAAAGGGCCAAATGGACTATTGCTGCTCCTATTTTTTATAACTCTTCCTAATCAGCCTACCTTTTTCCATGTGACTACTAATGGTACTAATGGTAGTCCCAAATAATCATTTCTAGAGGCTCCACCACCACTGAAATTAAACTGGCCTGTAATTAGATTAGATTCCCTACAGTGTGGAAACAGGCACATCTTTGGACTGTGGGAGGAAACCCACGCAGACACAGGGAGAATGTGCAAACTCCACACAGACAGTTGCCCAAGGCTGGAATCGAACCTGGGACCCTAGTGCTGTTAGGCAGCAGTGCTAACCACTGAATCACCGTGCCGCCCCTCACAAGCTTTCTTGTTTCTACACAGCAGAGATTGACTGCACAGGGGCATGACCTTGTCCTGAACCTGTTTAGCAAGAACCACTCTCACCATGGTAATTCAAAACCTGCATTAGGCAGAAGGAGTTTGTCACAAGAAACTTGCTTGTGACTTGCTGTTTTTTCCCCATTCCTTGATCCAAGTTGAGTTTGGTGGAAGATTTTGCTCAGGCAGGTTGCCCCATATTGGGTGGTGAGTTAGAAGGAAGGCTGTGGATGGGTTGAACTGATCTTTATGGAGTGGCAAGTGTGGAACATCATGGATGCTTTAACTAGACTGTGGATTTTTATCAATGGATGGAAGTAATGTTTGTGAGGACAGGAAGCTAAAGGAGGGGTTAGGGTAATTTTCCTTGTTCCTTGTTTCACAATCATCACAGTTTTTGGATCATAGCACAACTTAAGCTTGTTCAAAATGTTCTACGGCAAGTGACCTGTGGTGAGGAAATTCGGGACTGTCTCATACACTGGATCTTGTGCGTGAAGTCATTTTATTAGCATATTGACTGCTAATACCTCAACCAGAGGGGGGCTTTACATAACATTTTGTTTTGCAGGTTTGGTACCCATATCGCTGGAGGTGACACTGTCTCCCGTTCCCTACGTCTCTTCAATAGGGGTCCCTATGGTAGGTCTTGCAACTTGTGATTTCTTTTCTCCACAGTGAAATTTACATGAGCTTGTTTAACATCAGTGGAAGCATCATTGATCTAGGGAATCTGAAACTAGCTCTCCTGCTGGATTCAGTAGTGAGGGCAAACACTTGGCTTAGTTGGTGAGGAGCTAATTGAGTTAGCTGTGGGTGACCGAATTGATATTAATAATCATTACATGCTTTCTATCTGGCAAGGTCAGTGGGTAGATGATTGAGTTAACAAGGGCAGATGTTCTCGCTGTCTTAGTGAAGCTATAGTGTGTAGCTAGCTCAGCTATTATGCTGAAATTACAGCATGAAACTAGGCTGTTCACCCAATCCATAATAAGCTTCTATCCAGCGTGTGAGCAATAGTCTCAGTGCAACTACGTCTCCTGTGCTCTTTGTCCACCCTTTTCCCAACCACCTGTTTGCCTATTTCTAGAGTCTCTGCTTCAGTTACTAAGATGTGGAGAAATCTAGGTTTGTTCAATACATCACATCAGTTGTATGATACTTTGATCTTTTACTATAAATTCTATGCCCTATGATCCTGCCCCACTAGCCACCTGATGAAGGAGCAATGCTCCAAAAGCTTGTACTTTCAAATAAACCTGTTGGACTATAACCTTGTGTTTAGATTAGATTACTTACAGTGTGGAAACAGGCCCTTCGGCCTAACAAGTCCACACCGACCCGCCGAAGCGCAACCCACCCATACCCCTACATTTACGCCTTACCTAACACTACGAACAATTTAGCATGACCAATTCACCTGACCTGCACATCTTTGGACTGTGGGAAAGATGTGGAGAAATCTAGGTTTGTTCAATACATCACATCAGTTGTATGATACTTTGATCTTTTACTATAAATTCTATGTCCTATGATCCTGCCCCACTAGCCACCTGATGAAGGAGCAATGCTCCAAAAGCTTGTACTTTCAAATAAACCTGTTGGACTATAACCTTGTGTTGTGTGATTATCAATTACTAAGGATATTTGTTCTGTGCCAACTGCTGCCCAACCTTCAACCTCTCCTTTTTTTCAAATCCTTGAACATGTTGTCATCTCTCAAACCTTTTCCCATGCCTCCTGGAGCTGCATGTTTGAACGCCTCCAATCAGATTTCCATCCCTGTCACAGTCGTGAAATATGTCACAACCAGCATCATGTGATTGTGATGAAGATACACTTTACTATCCTTCTCAACATGTTTGAAGCCTTTGAAACAACTGACACACCATCCTCCTCCAACACCACTCCACTGTTGTCCAGCTGGGTTTCACTGCTCCCTCCTGGTCCCATTCTTATTCATTCACTTATATCTAATAATCCCTTGCGTTGTCTTCTCTTCTTGCTCCTTCAACAATCTATCCTTGGCCTTCTCCAATTTCTCCTCTTCATCTTCCCCCCATCATCCAAAGGCACATGTTAGTTTGTACAAGTCTGCTGATGACACCGAGTTCCACTCTACCACATCACTTTCAACTCCTCTGCTTGTGGAACGTTTCAGAGAACACCTCTGGGACACCCGGACCAACCAACCCAACCACCCCGTGGCTCAACACTTCAACACCCCCTCCCACTCCGCCAAGGACATGCAGGTCCTTGGACTTCTCCATCCGCCAGACCATAGCAACACAACGGCTGGAGGAAGAGCGCCTCATCTTCCGCCTAGGAACCATGCTGCCTGACCTGCAGCGCTTTTCCAGCAACACATTTTCAGCTCTGAACTCATTCCCTACCAACTGACTACATCACTCTCCAGGTAACAGTCTGAGATTAGACCAGTCTGTTTGCCACCTTAGACCCTGAAATGAGCTTCCAATATGTTTGTGCCATCACTATGATTGTCTGTCTGTACCCCCTTAACATGTCTCAACTTCACCTAGTCTTAGCTCATCTGCTGCTGAAACCCTTTTTTACCTCTAGGCTTGACTGTTCCAAAACTCTCCAGACTGGTCTCACATATTCCACAATTTCTGAAGAAGGGTTACTGGACCCAAAGTTTTAACCCTGATCTCTCTCCACAGATGCAGCCAGACCTGCTGAGCTTTTCCAACAATTCCTGTTTTTGTTTCTGTACACCATAAACTGGGATCATCCAAACTTTTGCTGCTTATGTCCTAACTTGCACCAAATCTCTGAACTCACCTGATCTACTTTGGTTGAAAAGTGTGGTGCTGGAAAAGCGCAACAGGTCAGTCAGCATCCGAGGAGCAGGAAAATCAACATTTCGGGCATAAGCCCCACTTCAGAAATTGCAGAGGGAGGAGGAGAGCCTCTTCAAGGTAGGCATCCTTGCAAGAGGATTCACAGTAGGTTAAGATCAACTCGGAGAAAGTGAGGACTGCAGATGCTGGAGACCAGAGTTGAAAAGTGTGGTGCTCCTAACTTGCACCAAATCTCTGAACTCACCTGATCTACTTTGGTTGAAAAGTGTGGTGCTGGAAAAGCGCAGCAGGTTAGTCAACATCCGAGGAGCAGGAAAATCGACGTTTTGTGCATAAGCCCTTCATCAGGAATCGTGAAGAAGGGCTAATGCCCGAAACGTTGATTTTCCTGCTCCTCGGATGCTGACTGACCTGCTGCACTTTTCCAGCACCGCACTTTTCAACTCTGATCTACTTTGGTTCCCAGTCAAACAACATCTTGATATTAAAATTCTCATCCTTGTTTCCACACATTTCCATGGCCTGATTTTCCTCTATCTCTGTAAACTTTTCCAGCCCCAAGAACTGTCTGAAATCCCTGAGCTTTTCTAATTTACTTCTAATTTTTGAGCATTCTCAATTTTAGTTGCTGCAACAGTGATGGTTGTGCTTTCACAGGGGTCCCAACTTAGGTCCCAATTGCTGGGATAGTTGACTTCTCTGCCTTTTTACCTCACTTGCCTCCTTTCAGACATCTATTAAAACCTGCTCATTGACTAAGCTTTGTTAATCTAAACTAAAACTTCGTTGTGTGATTCCGGCCTGATAAAGTGCCTGCAAAGTACCTTAGAATATTTTGTAATGTTAACAGCACTATATGAATCCAAGATATTTTTCATGTGTGGTCTCACCATTACCTTTTGGCTTTTACATTATTCACTGTTTCTGTAAAACTCAGTATTCCATCAATTTCTTTGTCTGGACTTAACCTAAGTGAGATGCAGCTTGCAATGTTTTGGAGACTGGACACAATCCGTCAATTCTTACATATCTCTCCCCAGTGCAATGTATGATTTTAAAAAGGTCCTTCACACTCACATTATGATATCTAAATCCATCTGGCATTTTCTTTTCTATTATTTCATGGGATGTTTGCTTCATTGGTGAGACTAATATTTGTTGCTCGCCCCTTGGGCAAGTGGTGGTAAGCTGCCTTCTTGAACTGCTGTAGTCCATGTAGAGTGGGTCCATCACAATGATGGTAGGGAGGGTGTTTTAGGGTTTTGACCCAGTGATTGGCAAGAAGTGGTGATTTGGTTCCAATTCCACACCCTCCTGGTTGGTCCTAGAAATTATGGGGTACAGGTCCTCTGCTGGAGCTGTTCTACTTGGAGGGACATAAAACATGACCTTTCTGTGTCTTTACTCACTTATTCATTGTCTGACCTACCCAGTTCAGGTGGACATATAAGTATTTGAGTGCACAAGCCTATACTTGACCAGTCGCATAATACACAGTGTGGACCTACATCAGGCTAGTTTGATGCCTAACTTCATAATCTTTATTCAGTAAGAAATTACACACAACATACTTACACCAAATTGACCTGAAGTGACTGTAGGTTAACAATGCTTCTTTTAATTAAAAATCCTAGATATTCGGTTGGACTGGGAGACATACAACCATGTGAAGGATGACCTGCAGCTGGTGGATCTGATTATTTCCTATGGGCAACAGTTCCCATTGAAGGATGAGAGTGGTACTGAGATAATGGGAATTAGCATTGCTCCTAGTGAAAGTGCACACAGCTATGACTGGGATGCTATTCCTAACAGTCTAGAGAGCAGCTCTTCAGCACTCCAAACAACAGAATGTGTAAGAAATATCATTATTCACAATCTGGAACTCAGCCACTGGTTCATTGAGTTGCATTGGACTGTGTACTTTGATGCATGATCTTGATTTAAGGTTTATTGGCATCATTGCCTCATCATGTTTGGCTCTTAGCTAGAAGCATTATTTTGCCAGATTCTAAAGCCACTTATGCAGGGAGACTTTATATTCCTTTTGGGTCACATTTCATGGCAAAATATTATTCCCAGTCAATGTTAACTGTGCTAACCCAGTTGAGTTGTAACAACATAAAACGCAAATGCTCCCTTGTACAGACAATGTACGGCTTTTAGTTTTTAGGTTTATCAGTCTTTCCTATTGCTGTTATGCTGACTGCATGTATCTTTGGTGTCCATTTTGAAGACTAGCTAAATTTCAAATTCTACTTGAATGGCAATTCTTGCAGTTACAGAAATATCGCAGAAGCTTTAAATCTCAAGATTTCTCAGAGCTATTCACAAAAAAATTTGCATTTTTAAAAATTGTATTAATTCTTAGGAACTGGAAGAGGAGGAGGAGGTGCCGGAGGAGGCAGAGAAAGAGTCAAAGCCAGCAAGCCCTCTAATTTCTGTTGTTCTACGAGCCCACGAGGGCATTGCAGCAGACTATCCATATTACGTGACCCCACGACAGGTGGTAAGTGGATACTGATGCCAGAGAGCCCAACAAAGAGAGTGGTGCAGTGTGCAGGATGGCGAGGCAACACTAGTATGTGATCAGTAAAAATTGCTTTCCTTAGAATTCCCTATATCAGGCATAGAGAGAAATGATGCTGGAAGTGAGAATGCAGGTGATCTAGGCCAGGAAAGGCAGAAATTCCCTATTCTCTTGATGTTTAGAGAAAAGCAGTTCAATCTAAACAAAGGTGAGCAGATCTCCATCTGCCACCAGCCCAGGCTGCCAAAAAAGGTTCAGAGAAGAAAGAGCAGGGGGCTAAGATGCCAAACTTTCCATTGTTCCTCAGATTTGCTATTCTGGTCTGGAAAGTAGCCAATTTACACACTCCTTACTTCAAATTGGAGGGAAGAATAAACTGGGTCATTGTAATCCAATTAGTTTAGCATCAGTTACATAAGTCCCAATTGAAATTTAAAACCATTTGGTGAGAATGGAGCAGAAAGCCATTTTACAATGTGGTTTGTGGTTTGTGATTTGTTAAATCAGTTAGTGTGTAATTCCAGTCCATTACCTTCATCTCCCCAACTGTCCCTCGTTCCCAGAATGGTTTGATTAAAATCAAGATTTCAATCCATAAAATGAGATAAAATTAGCAACCATTGCATTATGCATTGGTTAATCAATTACAACTAAATTGGAATTGTTAAAGTAAAGTCAAAATGATAATATCAGTAGAGTTCATTGAAGAGGTGTTCGATGGTATTGATTTAAGGAATGCAGTCGATATAAGGAGTATGAATTTTCAGAGGGCATTCATCAGTAAGATGACTCAATAGATGTTTGTTGAAAAATTCAGACACATGGCAAATGAGGAAATACCTCAGCAGGGATAGCAGTTAGTTGATAGATGGAATGTTAACCCGATTTACTGATTGACAGTTTTCTCAATATGTTCACACTCTCATGATAATTTATGTTGAATCTCTTGGTTCCCAGGTAGTTCCAGCTGGTAGTTTCGTCACCATCAATGTCTCCTTCACCCCACTCACACAGACTGAAGTGACGACAAATGTAGAGTGTGAAGGTTTTGCTTTCGGATATCTGAGTCTAGATGATCAGGTGATATACCATCTCAGTAAAGATAGAGAACTTAATGTAAAATATTCAAATGCAAACAGCAGAATAACAGTATCCTAAAATTCTGTTGTGCCAGTACCAATGTCCCAGAATTTATCATGAAATTGCTCTACCACTTTTTTTTCCTGTTTATTTAACATTTCTGTAATAACTGAGGATGATTGAGTGTTTATCAGGTCCTATTTATGTAGTGTAGATCCAGAGCGGTGTCTTCTCCTGTTAACATAATTCCCAAATTGGTACAATTGATGGAAATCCTTAAAAGCTTTGTCAATGTCTAAAAAGAAATGATGGAATCCTTCATCAACCTGAGTACCGATGAAAAGTGTGGAAGGAATCGGTAAAACATTTACAGAACATTCTGTTATTTGCACCTCTGCTAGACTAAAGCCTTTGTTTCTTTATGTGCTCCATTCCCACTACCTTTAAAATTGCACAACCAACACCTTTGCTATTGAATATTTCCTGATGCTCTTCCTAGCACAAACTTAGTACTTTAATTCTCCGCATTGCTCTCACTGTAATTTTTGCACCAGCTCTTGTGTTATTCCAGTGAAACTCAGTATAAGCCCAAGAAACTGTGGGCCATTTATGTATTTCTGGACTTTTGTTGCTTTCTATTTTCTTCGCAGGTTTTGGTTTTGCTGCCTTATTATCCCTTCCTTTGACCCTGGTCAGCATTTTGTTCATCGTTCTGCCATTACACTTTCTCTAGACAATACCTTTTGTTTCTTTATTTGACCCAATCCCACTTTGTTTGGTCCCACGTAACCAACCCTTCAGTCATTTAATCTCATTTCAGCACTGCCACAGGCCTTCCCTTTTGAACCTTCCCCTTCAACCATCTCCCTGTTCTCCTTGCTTAAGACCAATTCCATTTCAACACATTTTCCATTTCTGATGAAAAGTCATCAACCTAAACATTCACTCTGTTTCCATTTTCCACATCCACAAACACCCTTTGAATTGCTGAGTGTTTCCATAATGACATAAGAGCTAGGTGCAGGAGAAGGCCATCTGGCCCATCGATCCCACTCCGCCATTCAATAAGATCATGGCTGATCTTTTTGTGCTCTCAGCTCCATTTACCCCCCCCCCTCAGCTCCATTTACCCCCCCCCCACACCACCACTCACCATAACCCTCCTTTGCTGTTCAAAAATCTATCTTTGCCATAAAAATATTCAACGACGTAGCCTCAACTGCTTCACTGAGTAAGGAATTCCACAGATTCACAACCCTTTAAGAGGAGAAGTTCCTCCTCAACTCAGTCCTAAATCTGCACCCCCTTATTTTGAGGCTCTGCCTCCTAGGTTTACTTTCACTCGCCAGTGGAAATAACCTCCCTGCTTCTATTTTAACTGTTCCCTTCATAATTTTATATGTTTCTATAAGATTCCCCCTCACTGTTCTAAATTCCAATGAGTATAGTTCAAGCCTACTCAATGTCTCCTCATAAGCCAACCCTCTCAATTCTGGAATCAACCTAGTGAACCTCCTGTGTACCACCTCCACTGCCAGTACATCCTTTCTCAAGGAGGGAGACCAAGACTGTATACAGTACTCCAGATGTGGCCTCACCAGCACTCAATACAGCTGCAACATAACCTCCCTATTTTTAAACTCCATCCCTCTGGCAATGAAGGACAATATTCTAATGGCCTTCTTAATTACCTGCTGCACCTGCAAACCAACTTTTTGTGATTCTTGCACAAGGCCACCCAGGTCCCTCTCCACAGCAGCATGCTGCAATTTTTCATCATTTAAATAATAGTCCACTTGGCTGTTATTCCTACGGCACAGCGGCTCAGTGGTTAGCATTGTTGCCTTACAGCACCAGGGACCCGGGTTCGATTCCTGCCTTGGACTGTGTGGAGTTTGCACATTCTCCCTGCATCTACGTGGGTTTCTTCCGGGTGCTCCGGTTTCCTCCCACAGTCCAAAGATGTACAGGTCAGGTGAATTGGTCATGCTAACTTGCCCATAATGTTAGGTGCATTAGTCAGAGGGAAATGGGTCTGGGTGGGTTACTCTTCGGGGGGTCGGTGTGGACTTGCTGGGCCAAAGGGCCTGTTTCCATCTAATCTACCAAAATGGATGACTTCACATTTACCAACATTGGACTCCATTTGCCAGACCTTTGTTGTGGAGTTGAAGGCATGTACTGTACTACCCACTCACTTAACATATCTATATCCCTTTGCAGATGTTCAGTGTCTTCTGCACACTTTGCTTTACCACTCAGTTTAGTGTCATCTGCAAACTTTGGTACACTACACTTGGGTCCCCAACTCTAAATCATTCCAGCAATTTCACTTGCATTTTCTCTTTGGACAGTACTAAAAGATAGGAAAACTTTCTTCCCAGCAGGTTCCTATTGTTACTGTGTGACATCTTCTCTTGAAGAGTTTGAAGTAGGGGAAAGATTCACAGGCTGATTAATAGTCTGCCAGACACTAGGTTAACACTCCTTTGTGTCTGTAACCATCCTTATACTAGTTAATATGTTAGGATGGTCAGCACAAAAGGCTGCTAGACACTGATGTAAGTTGTGAAGTAGCTGTCATCACATTAATAGATTCTGCATCTTTGGTCAGACTTTGGGGTTGCGGAAATTAAATAAATCTTGTTTTTTTGTGACCCCATCACATTGAGGCTGCTGCAACAGGGAAAGGAATGAGTATAGGCCACTGCTTTGCCAAGCTAAATAAACAAAGATCAAAGTAAAGGATGTGGAGTCTGTGACTAGGTTGGCTAAAAGTCTGGACTGTTCAGTACAAAACTGGACATCTGGCTGCCCTCTTGCTTAGTTCTATACTGGCAAACATGATGATGGTGGAGATTGATTGATAGGAGAAACAATGGAATATAACCTGGTGGGCATGTGTGTGTGCACGTTCCTTCAAGCCTGAAGTGATCCAGTGTGGATGAGGATCTCCTGAGGTAAATGATATGCAGTTTATTGCACTGCTGTAATTTCCACAGATTACAAGAACAAGCCTGACATTACTGCAGAGACTGTAAGGAACACACAAGTATCTCTCCTAGTGTCTCCTTCCTCACTCTGACCAAGTCCATTGACATCATCACTATGCTGATGCTTACTGCAACCAACAATTATTAACTCTTTCAGGCGCATGTACAACTGGATGTGTGTAGGTCACTTGGTAATAATCCAGATTTCAGACTCGCAATTCCAGACCCCCATTTTTAAAGGCTGTCCGGGACAAGGTTCTGGTGCCACACCTTTCAAACTCACACCAATGCTACCATTATACTATCTGAAACGTGGAACATTTGCAGAAATAAGCCCATACACTGGTAAAACCCTCATCCATGTCTTTGTTAAATGCAGATTTAACTATACCAAGGCCTTGCTTTGTCTTGCCTTCCCTATCTCAAACCTACAACCCTCCTAGATAGTTGTGTTCCTCTAATATTGGTCTCTCGCGCCACCTCCAACATTCACACAGCTGCCCAATTGGTAGTTATGCCTTCGGTGGTCGTTTGGAGTTTCTCCCTAAACCACTTCGCTACTCTCTTCCTTTAAGACATTCCTTAAAACTGACATCTTTCTTCAGCTGTCTTAATATCTTCTTTTTTTGCGTCACTGTCCCATTTTATCGGTGAACACAGTCTAACATTCCAAATGTAATAAAATGTTGTTATTTTTAAATTAGCCAAAAAACTTACCCTTATTTTTTGTGCACTATCCCCAGCTGGCATTTGGAGTACCTGGAAAAGTGACTCGATGTCAAGGCTATGATAAAGAGGCATTACGCCTCGACTTCAAGGCAGTTGTAAAGCCTGCTTTGTGAGTATAACTGCACTGATTTTACCCATCTTCTTTCTCCTTTATTATTTCTTTGGGCACTTGTGGTTAAGAGGGCAGTTTGTCAAGCCTAGTCCTCAGGATGCAAATGAGAACAGCCTGACTTCCTTCTCCTCACACCAATGCTTTTATCTCCACAGTCCATATTCAAGTGGCCATTCACTATATTAGACCACTAATGACAGCCAGACATTGTAGGTCACCTTATCTATCATCCACATTCTTGTATTTTCTCATCAGTCACTGGTTAACAATGAAGAATGAGATGATCAGCTGGCTCTTTCCCTTCCCAAACCAGGATACTGAAATCAATTGTAACTTATTACAATGGGAACCCAGATTGTAGCTTCAGGGTGCAGGGCCTGGAGTGTAGGGAGGTTAGGAACATGGCATCAATTTCCAAGGAGGTGCCTGTAAAACAGGAAAGTGGCTTGAAGTGTGTATACTTCAATGCAAGAGTATTCGAAATAAGGTAGGTGAACTTGCAGCGTGGGTTGGTACCTGGGACTTCGATGTTGTGGCTATTACGGAGACATGGCTAGAACAGGGACAGGATTGGCTGTTGCAGGTTCCAGGATTTAAATGTTTTAGTAGGGGCAGAGGTGGGGGTAAAAGAGGGGGAGGTGTGGCATTGCTTGTCAAAGATAGTATTACAGTGGTGGAAAGGACGATGGATGAGGACTTGCCACCTGAGGTAGTTTGGGCTGAGGTTAGGAATAGGAAAGGTGAGGTCACCCTGTTAGGAGTCTTTTACAGGCCTCCTAATAGACCTAGAATCATTGAAGAAAGGATAGGGAAGGTGATTCAGGAGATGAGTCTTATACAACTGCAACATGACCTCAGTACTCCGGAACTCAATTCCTCTACCAATAAAAGCCAGTACGCCATATGCCTTCTTCACCGCACTATTTACCTGGGTGGCAACTTTCAAAGATCTGAGTACATGGACACCAAGATCCCTCTGCTCAACCACACTACCAAGTATCCGACCATTAGCCCACTACTCCATCTTTTTGTTACTCTTACCAAAGTGAATCACCTCACACTGAGCTACATTGAACTCCATTTGCCACCTTTCTGCCCAGCTCTGCAGCTTATCTATATCCCACTGTAACCTTCCTCACTGTCTACAACTCCTCCGACTTTCGCATCATCCGCAAACTTGCTCACCCAACCTTCTAACCCCTCTTCCAGGTCATTTATAAAAATGACAAACAGCAATGGTCCCAAAACAGATCCTTGCGGAACACCGCTAGTGACGGCACTCCATGAAGAAACTTTGCCATCAACTACTACCCTCTGTCTTCTTCCAGCCAACCAACTCCTAATCCAAACCTCCAACTCACCCTCAATGCCATACCTCCATATTTTTTTGCAGTAGTCTACCATGGGGAACCTTATCAAACGCCATACTAAAATCCATATATACCACATCTACCACTTTCCCCTCATCAACCTCCTTCGTCACCTTTTCAAAGAATTCAATAAGGTTTGTGAGGCACGACCTGCCCTCCACAAA